>NC_141799.1:5818661-5978215 GCF_057944985.1 Cucurbita pepo subsp. pepo
ATTTTTTTTGCTTTCGTTTGTAATAAGGTGTAATATATATGTTGTACTAGTTGAATTATAATCAAGTTGATACGTAATAAAATATTCCTCCAATATTTAGATTCATGGAGATTGTGTCATTTTTTAACCTTAGATCCTTGATGAAAGTTGCTCGTTGTGAAGTGTAACGACCCAGATTCACCGCTAGTAGACATTGTCCTTTTTGGGCTTTCTCTTTCGAGCTTCCCCTCAAGGCTTTAAAAAGCGTTTGCTAGGGGAAGGTTTTCACACCCCTTATAAAGGGTGTTTTGTTCTCCTCTCCAACCAATGTGGGACATCACAATTCACCATCATTCGGGGCCTAGCGTCCTCGCTGGCACTCGTTCCTTTCTCCAATCGATGTGCAACCCCCTCCAAATCTACCCCCCTTTAGGGCCAGCATCCTTATTGGCACACCGTCTTGTGTCTACCCCCCTTCGGGGAACAGCGAGAAGGCTGGCACATCGTCCGGTGTCTAGCTCTAATACCATTTGTAACAACCCAGATTCACCGCTAGCAGATATTGTCCTCTTTGAGCTTTCCCTTTCGAGCTTCCCCTCAAGGTTTTAAAACACGTCTGCTAGAGGAAGGTTTCCACACGTTTACAAAGAGGGTTTTGTTCTCCTCCCCAACCAATATGAGACATCACATGAAGAAACTCAAGAGAAATAACCATTGAACTGAGTAGATTTATGTGCAAGTATGTTTACGTGTAATCGACTTAAAATTCTCCCAAAAAGAGAAATTTAGTATTCTAAGCTAGAGGAAGACTTTTGCTATGCCATCAACTCTCATTTGAGTTAAAGAGCTAAGATTTGAGTGATTAATGAAATAAATTAAAATGAGGGCGCTAAAGATAGCATGGTTTCACGATGATCAAGTTAGGATGTTTCTAGTATATACCATCATGTCAAGAAGTTTCTGGTGAACCGATCGCTTGTGGATAATGAGTTATGATCAAAGAACGACATTTTATTGCTCCCAGATTATGATTAGCCCCCATGAGCTAGTTGTCTCGAAAATAAGAACTTAATTTATACACTATTAAGATTCCGTTAAATATCTAGTTTACCACAGCAACATCCAACATAATTTGAGATACTTTACCGTGTCTATTTGTTAGGAATAGAAAAAGAAAACTAGAAAGATTAGAAGAATCGGGAGAAATCTCTCATTCTGTTCAATAATAAAATTGGTTATTATATAGCGAGAAAGAATCAAATCCGATAGGACTAAATCTAATTCAAATAACAAAATCTAATATAATCTAATCCTAACAATCCCTCCCTTAAACTCAACAGAAAGGCGTAATCAGTTTATATCTACGACCTCATAACTGACTTCCAACATGAGGTATCTTCATCGATTCTCATGTGTCATTTCTGTTTATTGCTCCAAGTCCATGGCTTGCCTCCATTTCTCACTCTTCAATGCGTCTTTAAATCAATGTGTCTTCAAAGTTTACAGGTTTGCAGGTTTAGTAGTGGTAAACATGGCTGAGCTTCATCATCTTCTTTACAAAAAAAAAAATCTCCTATTGCATAGTCTCTCATCTAGACTGCTCATCAACATCTTCACAAAAATTTTCTCCTATTACATAGTCTCTCATCCAGACCGGTGGCCTCTTATTCCTCACCTTATTCGAGCTAGGAGAGCTTGCTTCAACCAAAGAGCCAGATGAAATATTTTCCTCTGCTGTATTTTCATATGCCGCTTCTATATTATTATTTTCATATGCCGCTTCTATATCATAGAGTCTGTAAGCTTTTGACTCTTCACTAACTCCCAGCAAAACATAACTCAAACTCTTATCATCTAGCTTAGTTCTCCGAGTTGCCTCCTCTTTTTGTCTCTGAATCCAGAACTAATCGTTGCTGTGTTTTTTCTACCGTTCTTCTATTCTCTTCCAGCATTTTATCTAGCTCTTCTCTCTTTTCGTGCTTGTTCTCCTTTTTGTCTTGTAGTAGTAAGAGCGGCTTCTTTCTCTTTCTCAAGTTGCACATCAACATCATCAAACAACTTCATGCGACCTTCCTCTATTCGCCTCTGTATTTCTAATTTAGTCTCTTCAGAGTTTAGTCTTTCTTCAACATTCTTCTGAATTAGTTCTTCCATCCTCCTAGCTGCATCTTCTTCTAACTTCTTCAACTCTGCTTCACGCTTTTTCTTCTTTTCTTCCTCTTTCTTAAGCTTCTCTATGGAATGATTCCGATCAGTGGATGCACGACTAGAACTAGAACTGGACGATTCAGGGAAAGGAGATAACGAGGAAGACCTACTTCTGCGTTGGCGGCTGAGGGAACTTGAACGGGTGCTTCTCTTGGAACGGGTAGTGGAATGATAGGGGGAAGGACTTCGGTCCCTTTTGCTTCTCTTACTATGACGATAGGAATTAGAGCGGTGAATGTACGACAGAGACCTTGAACCACTTCTCCCCATAAGTTTCAATTGAGTTTGAATGGCTGCTATAGGCTGAGATATAGCATGCAATACGAACATTCGATTCAAAGACATCTTTGTCTCCATCATTAAGTCTCTCTCAGGATGAAACACCTTGCATGTTCCATTTTGAAACAAAAAAATAACCCCCTTTGCTTGCAATTTACCAATACTCAACAAATTGTTCCTTAGGCCTGACACAGAACACTCCTGTGATTATCATTATGATTCCATTCACTTCCAGCCACACATTACCCTTTCCGGTTACAACCATGCTTGAGTTGTTACCAGCTTCACTGAATCTCTGAAACTTCCATCAAAATTTGAAAAATATTCCTTCTTCCCACACATATGATTGCTACATCTCGAGTCAAGGAACCACATATCTTCTTTATTGGCCTTATTCATATTCACGTATTGAGTCTCTTCATAGTTTGTCATATCCTCTGCCTCGTCCCCTTCCACGACCTTGACTCCTTCCTCCAGCAGACCCACACATATGATTGCTACATCTCGAGTCAAGGAACCACATATCTTCTTATCTTCTTGGAACCACATATCTTCTTATCTCCTTTCCGGTTACAACCATGCTTGAGTTGTTACCAGCTTCACTGAATCTCTGAAACTTCCATCAAAATTTGAAAAATATTCCTTCTTCCCACACATATGATTGCTACATCTCGAGTCAAGGAACCACATATCTTCTTTATTGGCCTTATTCATATTCACGTATTGAGTCTCTTCATAGTTTGTCATATCCTCTGCCTCGTCCCCTTCCACGACCTTGACTCCTTCCTCCAGCAGACCCACACATATGATTGCTACATCTCGAGTCAAGGAACCACATATCTTCTTATCTTCTTGGAACCACATATCTTCTTATCTTCTTTATTGGCCTTATTCATATTCACGTATTGAGTCTCTTCATAGTTTGTCTGCCTCGTCCCCTTCCTCTGCCTCTAAAGCTTCCACGACCTTGACTCCTTCCTCCAGCAGACTGCACAAATGGACTCTCCATTGACATATTTTTATTATGACACACGTAGAAGACTGTTGCTTCTAGTTTTAACTAGTAGTTTAGGGCATGACTTTGATACCATCGGTGTGGCTTAATTTGCCTTTGGGGAAGGTTAAGTTTGAGGTTTATTGGTGAGGTTTATTGGTTTGTTGGTCGGCCAACGTTGGTGAGGGTGGTGGGAAGGGGTGAGTCTTTCATTTTATGGGGTTTGTTGTGTTTGTTGGTTGAGTTTGTGTCGGAAATTGTGGTGTATTTTGTTTGCAAATGGTGTCATGTCGGACCATTTTTATGGTTGTTAGACGAACACGACTCTCCACAATGGTAACCATTTTTATGGTTGTTAGACGAACACGACTCTCCACAATGGTATGATATTGTCCACTTTGAGCATAAGCTCTCATGGCTTTGCTTTGGGCTTCCCCAAAAGGCCTCATACCAATGGAGTTAGCATTCCTCACTTATAAACCCATGACCATTCCCTAAATTAGTCGATGTGGGACTTCCATCATCCAACAATGGTCATTTGTCGCCTAATTATGTTGGGTCGGATGTTCACAATGTTGTTCATCAATCATCAGCTTCACAATGATGTTCACAATGTTTTTTTTTTTTTTTTTTAGTATCCATTGATAAATAAGATTAATAATATTTATGTTCCATATTTATTAATATTTTGTGTTTGTAATTAACCTTAACCTTTATTAAACAATGAGAGTTGGTACGTTTATTATTCAACACTAGAACGCAACTGTTCAGACAACTACTCACTCTTATTAATACCCTTATGATTGCTCGGGATGAAAAACTTAATGAGGTGGATGGGTATTTAGGTAGATGCTAGACGATTTATTTATAAAATATCTAAAATCAATTAAAAATATCTATTAAATTCATTTATTCAATAAATTTGAAAAAAAAAAATTCTATAAGTTTGGAACATTTAAACCTAATAAATTAAATAACTTTTATTTTTATTTTTTAAATCCCTCTCAAAGAATAGGCATACAAGCCTTAAGTCAAGAAAATAATTTAGAAATAATGAATAAAATGTTGCCCAAAATTTGGTTAAAAAATAGATGTTATGCCACGTGTCACTTTTTGATAGGGTGAAAGACGAAAATATTAAAATTATGAAACAGCGAAGGGTGCAGGAAAGTAGATAGTTGACTGCCACGTGTGGGCTCGTCATAAGCTGGAAAATATAATAACATAATATTAAAAAAGTAACTGTGTTGAATTTTCTTTATTTTGACTATTCTTCTAATTCAAACCCAGCGCCACCTGTCACGTTCTAGATGGCCCAACATTTCAAAAAGCCTATAGTTCTGTCAGGTGATTGGTCCGATTAACCACGTCATCCATCTTTATTTTTATATAAAATCTTATCTGAGGTGGGATTGGAGTGACTCAACATATATTTTTATTAATATTATTGACAAATAAATTAAATTTTATTGACATCAAAATATTAATTATTTGAGGTCGGGCATCAATAATGGATTATAAATCTAATAAGGTTCGATTTTTTGAAAAACCGAACCACAAAGTAAATCAAATATTATAACGTTTTCAATATTTATAATAAAGAAATCAATTCTTTTAAAATAATTAGACCAAAATAATTGGTTTATGTCGAATCGATTTAGTTCCTTGATATTTTCAAACGTAACGAAGACTCCTAATATCAACAATAAAATCGAGACAAAACTTGAAGTTATCCTCTTTGTTTATATGATTGAACGTTAAATATCACACTCATCATTAGTCATTTTATCTATAGATCTTATATTTCAAGTAAGATAATTGTTGGGCTTTTATTGGATAAGACTGCAACTATACTATTTTCTATTGGAATAGAGTTGCTATTATATGTATGACATGACAGTGCAGAAATAATCCTTTAGAATATTTTAAAAACGATGTTATTGACTTAAACGTTCGTAATAAAAGCTTTAAAGTAAATCAACGAAAAATAAATAGCTGAAATTTAAATAAAATAATAAAATAATGTACTAATCTAAGATAAGGGTACAAAATAGACATAAATGCAACTACTTAACACTAGTTTCATGACCTTCATCATGGCGCCGCCATAATGTGTATATGAAATCCCTGGTCGAGGCAGGGATTGTTGGGTTGCAGTCACAGGTCTAGGTTGAATTCTACTGTTCGGCCGCGGGGATTATGTCTAGGTTGAGGGTTATTTCGTTGGGCCGAGTGGGTTTGGATTGAGGCACGGTTTGGACCGTCAGCGAGGATTGGGTTCTCGGCTTCGGTTCGTGGGTTGGTCACGGGTTCTCGGATTGGTTCTTGGTTACGGTTTTGGGTCGCGACTGATGGTTTAGGCTGAGATTGGGCATCCTGGGATGGGCCGAGGCGTCTGGGCCATGGTGGTTTCGTTGGCCGAGGGTTTGGACTGGAGCAGGTTGGTCTTAGTTCAAGTCGCGAGTTCGGATCTCGGGTCGAATTTCGTCTCCTTCGCTCGATTATCAGAGAATTTCCAGCGTTCTCTCTCTCCTTGGTAACGTTGTTCCGACATCCTTTTTCCTTCTTTTTCTTTCATTTTTGAATCTCCTCTTCCCCCTAATCCCGTTTGCGGTGTTTGTTTGGTTCATATAAGCCGAAAGCTTCCAGATCTGAGGAGATCCGAAAACTCGAGGTTCTGTCTTCCCTTCCCAACGGTGTATGATGGGTAATAAGCGTCGAAATCTATCCCTGGTGTGTTTGAAGGTCTCTGAGATTGTTTTCGTGGCGTAAATCAGAGGTTTCAACATCGATTTTTCGTTGGGCTTCGTTCGCTGGCGATTTGTTGGTGTCTCTCGATTTCTCTCACTTTTCTCATTGTTTTTCTTTCTTGCATGTGTTCTAAGATGGCTGAAGGTCGGGGTTTGGTTTCGTGAAGGCATTCGTCATACAAGTAACGACTTTTCTCAAGTAATATTTATAGGGATTGCTAGGACGTGCTAGCATGTATATGGAAAATTACCGAAATACCCTCAAAAGAGAATTTAATTTGCATGTTTATTTTAATACTTTCTAGTGTGTGACCTTTTCTCGTATGTGGGACTCTCTATCTTCTTGGGTAGATAATTGATCATTATGCTGAATGTTATCTTCTTGGGTAGAAATGAGGATAAGATGTTACGATCTATACTTTGGGCATTCGATGAATGTTATCACCCCGTTGAGTTTGTATGAATATTAGATTATGATTTTCGTACTTTAGGTGATTGATAATAATACCTCCCAAATAAGTATGCATGAATGAATAGACTATATTTTCCGTGCTTTAGGTGATCAATAGAAATATCTCCTTAACCAAGCATGTACGAGCAAACCAAGTTAAGAATAAGGTACTACAACCAGAGAGGTATTCTCGTTGACCGAAGTCAAATACATTTTTCGTAGACCGAACACTCGAGGATCGTGAGCGGCAATCAGAGTATTGCACCCAAATAGATCTCGTCAATTCTTCAGATTTTTTTGTTAAAGATCCTTTTGACAGTAGAATTCCCTCACACCGGAAGCCATCCGTATGTCGAAAAATTTCAAAACACCGATCAACCTTATCAACATTACATAGATCCAGCAAAAATAGTAGATTTAATTTAATGATGAGGTCAGTATGATCATTGTTTTGTCAATTTAAATTATTTTTATAGCGGGAAGTAGATTTAATTGATACGTTAGATGAATTAAATCGTATGTTATGTTTTAATCCAATGTTATGGATCCACGTAGATTGATTTGGATGACAAGGGTTAGTCTATGGTATAAATTAGTAACTCCGACTTAGGTCAACAAAGCAAGTGACTCTACTATTAGTTTGGTTGGATAAATTGCTTGCCGTATGAACCATAATTGCGTTGTGGCTCTTGCATGTATTGTGTCTTATGATTGATTTATGTATGTTTATTATGATATTAATGTGGTGGGAGTATGTTATGCTATGCAACTCGATATGTTATGTTGTAGTTATGAGATGTGTCATGTCATGGAATATCATGTTGACACGTTACACAATTGAAATTTGTGTTATACTATGTTGTACACTACATTATTAGATGACATGAAATGATTATGTTACGAATGAAGTGGACAGAAAGGTATCACTATCATATGCGTCAACTTTCTAGGGTCTGAACTAAGCCCGAATTTCTTAGAGTCCATAGAACAACTCAACGTAACTTACTAGGTTAAGGATGCAGTATTTTTTTTATAATAAAATTATAAAATTTGAATCGTACTCTTCAAATTGGCAATAATCGTGTGTAATTCATAGCACCGCATAATTGAACCGTGCATAATTGAACGAATATGATTGTAACACCACTTATGGATCAACAAAAAGGGGTGAAAGCTTATAAACTTGAAATTGACAATGCCTCTCGTTAATATAATAATATTGGAAGCATGTGATTTGCAATACAATTCGGCCCCAATGATTCTTCCAAAAAAACAATTGTAGTCAACATCAGGCCATCGTTGACGTCGACTTTATAATTTTCTAATAATAATAATAAAGATGCTTTTTCTTTTTCTTTTCTATTTTATTGCAATTTCATTGATAATATTGAAATAATAGCCAACCAACGTGTTGACTCAGTCACCAAGACTCGCTCTACAATGAAAAAGATAAGGATATCTTTCAAAACACTTTGGGGGCCTACCATTCATATTTTCTCAAACCTAAACCCTCTCTAACCCATGAAAGCTTAGGCTCGACGCCAACGATATCATACCCTTGTAAAGATATGTTGTTCCTATGATCGGTATCAAAATCTACCTTGAACCTAGTTATGTCCATAGAATCAATAAAGAAAAGTTGTGAGTCGTCTTGAAGGTGTAGATCCATACTAGTGTTTTAAAAAAAAAAAATTATATGGATAGTGTTCAACGAATATATGAGTATTTAAGAGGGGTTCAATGGTATCTTGTTCAAGAAGAGGATTGTCGGAGTCCCTCTATATACCAATGAAGGAGGTTCTATAGCAAAGGTCCGGTAGGTATATTCGTATTTAAGAGGGGTTCAATGGTATCTTGTTCAAGAAGAGGATTGTCGGAGTCCCTCTATATACCAATGGAGGAAGTTCTATAGCAAAGGTCCGGTAGGAATGCCGCTGTCAAATTCAACATAAACTAATCTATGAACACTACCAACATAGACATATCCTTGCAAGTAGCAAGAAAGTTCGTCAGCATTCTCAAGCATTTAAAATTGATTGTTCTATAAACAAGAAAGGATAAAATAATATTTGGAATAACCAATGCAGAGGCACCCAAAAGTCATCTATATCCTTTTCAAACTCAATTCTCAAGAACATTCAAACACCCATTTTCCTTATATATCCTTTCCTCCTCCAAAAATCCTCCATTCTTCTGCAAATTATCCCATCTACTTCTTCGCAGAATCATGGATGTAGAACAAGAAGAGATGCAATTCCTCGGAACCTATGGGATTTTTAGAGAAACCAGCAAATTAATCTTCACATGGCGAAGGATTTTCTCCCAAATCACTCTAGCCCTAATTCTCCCTCTCTCCTTCTTGTTCCTCGCTCATATGGAGCTCTCCAATCTATTCCTAAGAAAAATCATGTACGACGAATTCATACTGGACCAAACGCGGCCCCGTACAGAGTCATTCGGAAAACTCTCTGGCGTCGTTTCGTCGGAGAAGGTCTATTATTTTCTATTTCAAATCGCGTACCTGGTTATCTTCGTCGTCCTGTCGCTCCTCTCCACCGCCGCTGTCGTCTACACCGTCGCGTCAATCTACACCGGCCGCGACGTCACCTTCAAGCCGGTGATGAGCGTCGTCCCCAAGGTCTGGAAGCGACTCCTCCTGACATTTCTCTGCGTGTTCATCTCCTACGTCGGCTACTCCATCGCCAGCTTGTTCGTCATCATCTCCCTCCTAGTCCTCATCATCTTCATCGGCCACATCACCGGCTCCGGCGTCATACTCCTGATCTACGCCTTCCAGATCCTATACCTCGCCGGCGCCTTCTACCTGATGACGATCTGGCAGCTCTCGAACGTCGTCTCTGTTCTAGAAGATTCCTACGGATTCAAAGCCATGGCCAAGAGCTACGCCTTGGTGAAAGGGAAATTAGGGATTTCCGTGGTTATAATCCTTCTCCTAAGCCTCCCTCTCGGAACGGTGCGTTTTATGTTTGGGCATTTGGTGGTTCGTGCGGCAGCGTTGGGAGTTGTCTCCAAGGGCGTTTTGGGGATTTTGTGCTTCTTGTTGTTTTTCGTGTTCTATTTGTTGAAGCTGGTGACGGAGACGGTGTTGTATTTCGTCTGCAAATCATACCATCATGAAAATATTGACAAATCTGCCCTCTCAGACCATCTCGGAGAGTATTTGTTAGGAGAATATGTGCCGTTGAAACCTAAGGATGTTCAACTTGAAAAAATTCAAGTTTGAATATGCAAATAATAATCATAGGTTATAGGTTTATACTATGATTTTAATGAATCAATATCGAGTTCTAATGCTTTATATAATCTTGGGATGTAACTTTGTATCGATTATTTATTTTAGTCTTTTGATTTTCTAATGTTCATCGACAATACCATAAGTTGCGGGTGTGTTTGATTTGATTTGATTTGATATCTTTGTAGAATCGTAGTTGGCAAGCCAACTTTTCTGGTATGTTGAGCGAATTTGACTAGAGAAATGGTGAGAGATTACGATGTTGCTCAAACCTTAGGGTCCTGTTCATAGGACTTAGCGAGAATAAAATACAATTTAATCAATTTGAGTAAAATGAAAGTGACAAGGTAGGGTTGTAGACAATAAGATCCCGTAGGCTACTATAGATATCGAGAGTGGTAGTGTCGAAAGAAAAGGTCTATCACTAGGAAGTACCTAACTATGAAATCATAGTGTTGGTATGAACGTAGAAAAGAGTGATTTGGGGTTACCAAAGGGAAATTTTACAAGCTATGATCATGAAAGTTCGAGCACTCTATACTTGAACTAATTTGTAACCTCTACGAGTGCCTTTGTCTCAACACTATTTGTGAGATTTAAAGGCAAGTTCGAGGACAGCTGCATGTGTGAAAGTTGTGAGGCGGTTTAAAGGTGTCACAATGTTGATCAAGTTTTTCAGGCTTGTATGGAGGTAGATTGTGCTACGAGATATCAAAAATATGATTTAAAGTTATGAAATCGCGAATTAGATTGAGCGGAGTGGGAGATTCACAACGATTTAAGTGTAGAAATTGTTTCTAAGCCAACTAGATTCTAATGAAATTTTAATAAAATGCTTAATATGATATGATAAGGTCATGTACAAAATTCAATAGTGGTTGGATTACATTAAAGGGCTAAATCAAGTATATGTGTAAAATGATTAAAATACCCCTATGGTTATGTACCACTTGTTGGTGAACCAAGTGACCTCCAAATGGTACGAAATTTTATAGAAAGGTTTCAGGGTCATTAGAATATAAATAGCAGTTAAACAGTGGTGATGATGTTCTATTTATAAGATAAACAATGGTGGTCAGTCGTCATATTTGTAGAGTGCTTCAAAGGGTGTCTGGTTAGATAACAACAGTGATGATGTTCTATTTATGAGATAAACATCCGTTAAAATGTACTCTCCCAAAAATTAAGTGAAACTTGTGACTGAAAGAGAAGAGACCTAGCTACATTTAGAATATAACAATGTTTACGTTCTATGACTCCATTTTGTTGGGGAGTATAGACACAAGTGCGCTAAAATTTAATCAGTCCCATTGTTTGGTCGTACTATCTTGATAGTAGGATGAAATTGAGTTTGAACGAATTTAACAAAGTGTATTAACAAATGATGTACTTCTGATTTATGTTGCATAATTATGTTGCATAAGAAAGACACAAGTACATCGAATAAAATCATCAACATAGTGAGAAAAAAACGCAAACTAGAATGGTTAGGAATTAAGATGTAATTGATCATCAAATTATGAGACTAGGCGTAAAGCCACAAGTCAGGAATTAAGATGTAATTGATCATCAAATTATGAGACTAGGCGTAAAGCCACAAGTCAGGAATTAAGATGTAATTGATCATCAAATTATGAGACTAGGCGTCAAATTATGAGACTAGGCGTAAAGCCACAAGTCAGATGATTGAAATACTTGATGAGTCGAAGGATTGATTGGAGATAAGGAAATATGATAGAGACCAACAAATTGTTTACCGAGCCAATCATCTTCCGTAGCCAAGTCCCTTAACCAACAACTAAAATATAAAGATTACATGCAATTACAAATTTAGCAATGTGGGATTCAACAACATATGAATCTAACCCTTCAAGTTCAAATAATTTTTGATGTCTCCTATTTTAATATTTTATGTGTAATTACAAAATATTTTATATGTAACTTATATGAATTTTTTAAAAACATTTTCGAGTTTATGAGCATAACGAGGCAAGGGCTAAAGAATGACGGGATAAGGAATTAATCATCCTTTGTTATGAAGGAGAATGCATTAGATTCGTATAATTTCAACCATGCAGCATCATGATCTTGACATACTCATGACAACCCTTAAGGAAAACTCAAGTTCTAGTCACATTTTTTGTCCTATTTTGTGGCTTCGCCGGATATTAGGAAAGGTTTGTTTTCGCCAACTAAACACAACTTGTATGAAATTCAAGCTTGTTCAGTAACATATGCTGCTTGTGCATGCATGTTCAATCATTTGTGACTTTAGTCGGCTTGCCTCTACACTAGGTCAAGTCATTCAACTCGACCTTACCTCTACTCTAGGCTAAGGTTTCTCATGTGCAATGTCGTATCTCATCATCGTTTCGGTTCCTAACAATACAACCCATGCATCATGATGTCATCCCATATCTCTGGACTGCTCAACTATCTTAGCTTGCTTAGATACATCTGTCAGAAACTGATCCATGTGTCGATCATATCATCAGGACATCCCAAACATCCATCCATCTGGGTTCTATTGAGGCATGAACTCTTCCACGTCCATGTAGTGTCATTTACGAACTTTGTATCGGATAGCAAATACATATACCAACATTCAACATGGGATGAGGCGCAATGATGGCATGTGCCATCGGACACTATCATCTCATTGAAAGACCTATTTCAACGAAAATACTCGAGGCGCTTGCCCACGCTATGACACACGTAACTCGCTTAGGCAACAGAACCTAGGGGTGGTGAAGAGTTGACACCATGCCTCCCCATATAGTACGTTTTGAGACATTTCCAATCCTTCTAGAATAAACATCATGTGGTAAGCGGTCATACAACCCTGTGGAGTGTTCGTCGAATATCTGATTGACACCAAATTTGGAGAACTTTCATCTTTCATATAAATGGACATAACTCTAGAATTGCATGCCGAAACTCACATTGAAATCCTAACTTCTGAGGTTATGGACTAGAGCCCTTTCCGACCCTCTCCAAGCTTGTCTTCGACACTCGTGTCACCTCATTCTCTCTAATCTTGTTTATGCCTTAGCTTGGCTTTAATGCACACTCATGGTGTGTTGGATGATGCACTGTTTTCCTCGGTTGTATCATGACATTTGCCTGTCTCAATCCTCACATGGGCAAATGGGTGCCACTTGAGAGTTGCCACCTTGTCTGTATGCGTATGGGGGTCACACCCTACTGTCTTCATAGTGAAGTTGTGACACTCTCCCTCACTTAAACTAATCATCGTCCTCAATGACTTACTCAGGAGAGCACGATCGCATCATGAATTGTGGCACTCTCCACAACTCGCAGATTGTGACACCATACAAGTGAAAAACCAACAACGAAAAAAACAAAACTTGAACCTAAGCCCTTACTCATTCAAACCGAGGTTGAAAATGGATAAGTCTGAGGTAAGATCGGCTTACGTACGACCAAATCTTAGTTATACGAAATTAAGTATCCTTTAAAATGATGCAAATAATTGACATATTTAAACATTTTTTAAAAAAATAACTATAAACTCTTTATAAAAAAAAAACATTAAAAATACAACGTTGGTAAAACAAAAATATGGGGATGAAGATTTGTAATTCCATTATTTATTATTTATTATTTATTATTTATTATTTATTATTTATTATTATTATTATTAATTACCCTTTTAATTAGTTGACTCAACCCACACAAATAATATAAAATTACACAGTGATGAAAAGGGAAGGAAAATACACTTTAAAATGCTTGTCTTCATTCAACAAAGGTGGCTTAAATTAATTAATTGACTTCAACTTTGACTTTGACTTTGACTTTGACTTTGACTTTGACTTAAATCCCTTAATTGACTTCAACTTTGACTTTGACTTTGACTTACTTATGTTCAACCCACCAAATCCAACCTGGTTTGGTCAATTTGTAAAATTCAAATTACTTTACTTTCACATTGTTTTGACCCTTCTAACATTATATAAATGATATCAACATTTTTTCTTTAATTTTTTCTTTTCACACCCACAAATTAATTTTTTAATTTCTCTTTTCACACCCACGACATTATATAAATGAACTCAATTTTTTTTTTTTTTTTTTTAAATTTTGGCTAACAATTCCATTATTGAGAAATTTGAACCATTGTAAAAAAAATTGATGAGAAAAAAAAAATACGGTTTTTTATAAACCAAAATAGTTATCAAACGTCACGATTTTCATAAATACAAATTTAAAATTAATAGCTAAATAGTTGTCGAGCTAAAAGAATAAAAATTAAAATAAAAACAAATAATGTTTATATTACTTATTTATTAAAAAAAATTTAAAGTTGAAAATACGTTTAATATGTTTTAATCGAGATTTTTCAATTAAATGTTTAATTCCCAAAAAAAATTCATGTAAACCGAATATTTAAAACGTTTAATAAAAATAAATTAATATCCCATTGTCGAATTATTTAATATACTATGAATTCAAAATTAGGACCGACAACGGTTTACATTTTTTTTTTTAATTTATTAAGATGTTGTCACGTTATATATAGGTGAACCTGATTTATGTAATTTTATCGTGAAAAATCTTCATGCTAATTCTTGCAAAAATAAATGGGTATCCGACAAAAGTTGAGCTACTAGAGAAGGCTCGTCTGACAAGAAAAGGGGCCCAGCGGTGTGCAAACTGACTGATGAGCCCATACTTGCATGCATGGGCTGTGTGTAGAGTATATGATACACATCCAAACTGCCCAATTAGAATAGAGTCGTAGGAAAAAAAAAAAAAGACTGATAGGTCCCGTCATTGCATGTTCTTGCATTTAACTCACAATAGTAGGGTCACTCACGGAGTATTTCTTAAAATGCTAAAACCACGTGCTACCTTTATTTTAGGTAAGACGAGGCATTCCTGTATGACTAACAACAACATCGCAACTCGAGACCA
Organism: Cucurbita pepo subsp. pepo; assembly: GCF_057944985.1. NCBI lineage: Eukaryota > Viridiplantae > Streptophyta > Magnoliopsida > Cucurbitales > Cucurbitaceae > Cucurbita > Cucurbita pepo. The sequence goes on from NC_141799.1 coordinate 5,833,514, forward strand.
TGACACATGCATAAGGTAGTCGTATTATTTTCTTAGACTTAGGCCATAATAAGATGTTTTTTATTTAAAAATTATTTAATTTATTTAGTCTTTTGTTGTGTCGTTTTTAAGAGTACCTTCAAAACACTAAGTCTATGACAGTGTTTTAAGCTGAATGTTATGTTTTATGAAAGTTTAAATAAAATATTTATGTATTCATGTTTATGATATATATACAGTAACGACCTTAAATTAAGTATAAAATTTCGAGGCATCACAAAGTTGGTGAGAATGAGAAATGAAATAAGAGGGGTCGAACAAGACTTTTCCATCCCCTCCCATGTTTAGAATTTGAAATCCATTCCGACATTCTCGTAGATCTCTTTAACATGGTCACGTTATTTAACATTTAACTTTAGAATCCTTATAATTAAGCCACAAAAAATGAGGTACACGGCCTTATTGATATATATAATAACTTTAAATTCTTTTAAGCATTTTTTAGTTATGATATTCTCGAGATCGCTCTAATTTGAATGTGGTCTTTTTGCTGAAGTGTCACGTATTATTTTGTCGATATTGATAATTAGAGGACGAAATGAAGGGTAAAAATGGAAATTGGCACCTTTACCCACAAGATGACGTAAAATGACGTAAGTATTAAGCTTAAAAAAGAACCCTAAAAGCAGCATGAAAAACACGACCGTATGTTAATCAATTTCAGTCATTATGAACCCATTAAATTCCCTAAACAACAAAAAGTAAACTCCATGTATGTATATGCCATACACATTACACATCCCATGTACATACATCATTACCTTCCACCGGCACGTGTCTTGTGAATCAACTCGCGTGCTACTGCTTGCCTCCAAAAAGCACCGTTATGTTTCCGTCGAGAAAAGGGCATAACCGCCGTTAAGTGAATTTGTCATCTACACCCCGGTCCACGATAAGAATGCGCGTGTTCTAGTTTGCACCCTGTCAAAATCCACCACGTAGTAAAGCTTAGAGTTTATGATGCAGTGGATTGTGGCCTTAGTGAATAAAGGATTATCATAATAATAATAATAATAATAATAATAATAATAATAATAATAAAATTAATAAAAGAAGTAGAAGTTGATAGGATTTAAATTATGATATTACACCAATTTAATCTCAAAATTAGTTTATATGCTTTTTATTTTTATTATATCAAGTTATTGTCATTAATGATATTATTTAAATCCATGTTTAAGGACGGACTTCTAATTCAAAACTTGTGCGTGTAATTTAAAAAGAATGGTAAAAATCAATTTTGAACATTTAGATAAATTTTTAGAGCATTTAGATAAATTTTTGAGAGCTCATTGTTAGACGAACGCGACTCACAATGGTATGATATTGTCCATTTTAAGTGTAAATTCTCATGGTTTTGCTTTGGGCTCCCCCAAAGCGCCTCAAACCAACGGAGAGAGTATTCATTATTTGATTATAAACCCATGATCATTTCCCTAAATTAGCCGATGTGGGACTTTGATCATCTAACACCTCCCCCTAATCAAAACTCGACTCCTTTTTTCGACATTTGAGGATTTACCAATCTATTGGCACGACTACATTTAGGGCATGACTCTAATACCATGTTAGACGAACACGATTCTCCACAAATGACATGATATTGTCCACTTTGAGCTTACTTTGATCATAACCTCTGGTAGCTTTGCTTTGGCCTTCCCCACAAGGGCTCATACCAATGGAGAGAGTATTGTTTAATTATAAACACATGATCATTACCTAAATTAATTAGCTGAGGTGAGACTTTCATCATTCAACACTCACTTAATTTCAAAATTCTGATAATTAATAATATTAATAATAATTTTTAAGCATTTTAAAATTTATTTAATTTTTATAAAAAGAATATTAGATTATTATTATTATTATTTTTTTAAAATTGAAGAGACAAAACGTAGTGTGGAAGTAATAATAGAAGTGTGAAGAGTGGGGAGAAGCATGCGTATGCATGTGAATGCATGTCATGTATGATGGATGATGTGTTTTTATTCGCCAAAAAAAAAAGCGTTTAATCAAATAACATTGGCGTTTGACTTGGTTTGTCACATGGGGTAAGAGAGAGAGAAAAGAAAAGGAAAGGAATGAAGAAAATTGAATTAGATCGAATAGAAGTTTGACGTCCACTAGGACACCCATCAACTCTCTCGCTCTCCCTTTCTCTCTCTACACAATACGGCGAAGAACTTGGTCTTCGCAATTTTGGTTATGAGAGAGACAGGAAAACACCCCACGGCAACTTCACACTGTCCAACCCTAGCCAAGCAGCTTCCACTCTCTCTACTCGATTACCATTTTTGAAGAACAAGACACCGACACGGTGATTACTGCGAATACTTCAACTGGAAATTCATTTTCTACGCACTTTTTTTTTTCTTTTTCTCCTTCTTTTTGGAGTAGTCTGATCGTTTTTTCTCATTCAAATCTCGGCGGTTTTTCGAATTCGAAACTCTCTGGTCAACTATCACTTGCAGGTGAGTTTCAATTTTGCTGTTCTTCTACTTCATTCGTGTGTGTTTTTCTTTGCTTAGTTTTTTTTTTTGGAATTTACTTTTAACTGGATGTGGTTTAATTTCTCTCACTATTTCAGTCTTTGGATTGTTTCGCTTTTTTTTTTTTTTTCTCTCTGTTTTTATTTTTATTTTGTTGTAATCAGTGTTTGTTGTATTTGAATAATTTTTATTTTTATTTTTGTCATCTTAGTTCGTGAAGAATTTCAGCTCGGAGTTTTGAAGAAAGTCGTTTTCGTTAAAATCTTGTTCTAATTGTTTGTAGTTTTTTCAATTTGAGGATTTGTGTTTGTCTTGTTTTAATTGTGATGACTTCGATGTGCATTTGGGTTGTATTATGAGATTTTACGGGTAAACTGTTAAGAGTTTGATTTTATTTTAGCGTTTTTGTCTGTATAGATGAAGTGAATGTTGCCTGAATTTCATTGTAATATACAGATTCATGCGAAAGCCTTTCAAAGATTTCTCTAGCAAAGATTGTCTGGTTGTAGAATGTTCAAAACCAGGCTTTGTTACATCGTTTCAGCATCTTTTGGTCTTCGGCTAGTATTCATTCAAAATCCGGACCATGTGCTGAGGCTCAAAACCTTTCCGTTTCTATTGTTTCATCGTAACGACCATGAAGATTGCAACCAGGGCTGTCGGCGACGAATGTTCTCTGGACTGAGCCCTCTTATGTGCCTTGTACGAGTTATTGTGTAGTCAATTGATGTTACTTTAGATAGCTTGCCTTTTACGAGTTATTGTACGAGTTATAGTGTGTATAGATTTTTGAAGAAGATGGTGCCTTCGGGGCCATCCACTCCCATTGGTGGTGCACAGTCTGTTTCACCATCGCTTTTGAGATCAAATTCTGGAATGATGGGAGCACAAGGGGGGCTGCCTTCTCAGTCAGCTTTTCCTTCTCTTGTATCTCCACGAACTCAGTTTAGTAGTATGAATATGCTTGGTAATATGCCCAGTATGTCTTCTCTCCTTAATCAGTCATTTGGGAATGGAGTTCCAAATTCTGGGCCCTCAGGTCTTGGAAACAGCCAACGAGGAAGTATGGACCCTGGTTCCGAGTCAGATCCATTTTCACTTGTTGGCAATGGTGTGAACTTCAATAATACGCCATCATCATTGGGGGCATCAAATACAGGAAACCCTGCTTCATCTAGTCAAGTTTCAGGGCCACAATTTTCAAACCATTCTAGCAGCCAAATAGTACCCAATCAACAGCAGCCCCAGCAAATTGAGCCCCAGAACTTCCAACATAGTCAGCATTCAATGCAACAGTTCGTTAGCTCTAATAATGCACAGCAGTCACAGCAGCAGCAGCAGCAACAGCAACAACATCAATTCCAACCTATACGAGGAAGCTTATGTGGTGTTGGACCTGTCAAGTTAGAGTCTCAAATGAATAATAATGATATTCAGGGGCAGCAACTACAGCAGCAGCAGCAGCAGCAGCTGCAGTCAATGAGGAACCTTGGTCCTGTGAAACTGGAACCTCAACAACTTCAATCAATGAGAAACTTGGGTCCTGTGAAGTTGGAACCTCAACAGTCTGATCAGTCATTGTTTCTACAGCAGCAACATCAACATCAACAGCAGCAACAACAACAGCAGTTGCTCAGTATGTCTAGGCAGTCCTCTCAGGCTGCTGCTGCTGCGCAGATTAATCTTTTGCAACAACAAAGGCTCTTGCAATTTCAACACCAACAGCAACTCCTGAAGGCTATTCCTCAGCAAAGACCGCATTTGCCTCAACAATTTCAACAACAAAATTTGCCATTGAGATCCCCTGTAAAACCAGTTTATGAACCTGGCATGTGTGCTCGGCGTTTAACAAATTATATGTGTCAACAGCAGCAGAGACCTGAAGTAAGATTATGTCACTTAGTTGTTTCATTTGGTATCTGTTCAACCTAGAATGCAAGCTATATGATTTGTGTAATCATATCTGTTTTGTAGGACAACAATATTGCATTCTGGAGGAAATTTGTTGCGGATTACTTTGCTCCACATGCCAAAAAGAAATGGTGTGTCTCCATGTATGGAAATGGACGCCAAACAACTGGTGTATTTCCACAGGTCTGCTGCAAGAAAACTCTGTAACTTTCAAAGTTATATAGAATGGCGTTTGGATTCTAGTCGACCTAACCTAGTTGCCTTTGCTTGAGGGGGGGGGGGGCATCCGAGAGGAAGAAGGAGTGAGGGAGAACCTTAACAAATGAACACTAAAAGAAAAAAAAAAGGGCGTGGGTGTGTCTTTCCACCATTTTGCTGCTAGGGAAACCTTGTTTTGAAAAATCTATGGAAGCTGTTTAAATTCTGGTTGCCTTAAACCAGTAGGCATTTCAAATGGGAAATAAAAATAAGAGGAAATAATCACAAGAAGAGAGAGACGTACCAGGGTAAGGTTAGAACTATTATAGTTACATTCAAACTTGGGGCAAAGTCCCACCCCACTATATTTAAATAGTTTCCATGGTTGAAATTGATTGAAATGTGGGAGAACAAGAGAGCAAGGGGATGGGAGGTCTTCTTGTATGGACGTGAAGAGAGAGAGCAGAAGAGGTCTTCATGTAGGGGCTACTAGAGGCACATTTGAAACTTTGTGCTAAGCCCCACCCCACTGTATTTAAAAACTTCCACGATTGCAATTGTTTGGAATGAATTGCGATGCAGTGCAGGAGAGGGAGGAAGGAGGGGCTTAATGTGAGGACATTAATAGAGAGAAAAGTTTCTGGGTGAGATTGCAACTGCTACATTTCAGAAATTTCCTTGATTGCAATCGTTTGAGATGCAACGAGGCAGTGGGGTGGGGAAGAGAGAGAGAGAGAGAGAGAGAGAGAGAGAGAGAGAGCTTCACTATATTGAAAAGTACTTCTCATGAATTTTGGATTTTTTGTTGTCATTCCTTCAAGAATCTAATATCATGGTGAAGATTCGTGGAAATCTTTCTCATTTGCTTTAAAACATATAGCATAGATGCAAGTAAAGTAGTAATCATTTTGGTGCATTTCGCAGGATGTTTGGCATTGTGAAATATGCAACCGCAAGCCTGGTCGAGGTTTTGGTATGTCATAGTTTTTATTTTCCCGAGTTGCATTATGTGGTTTTTGTACTTTTGATCCAGCTACTATTTTAGTTGGTCCTCATGTTTATCTCCTCTCAACATGTTAATTTTTTCTTTTGGTTCATGTATTTCTTTTGTTAACGGAGTTCCTAATTACATCTTAATTCTCTCAACATTTCAGAAGCAACCTTTGAAGTTCTTCCAAGGCTGTTCAAAATCAAATATGAAAGTGGAACTCTTGAAGAACTTCTCTATATTGATATGCCCCGCGAATATCATAATTCCTCTGGACAAATTGTCCTAGATTACGCCAAAGCAATACAAGAAAGCGTGTTTGAGCAACTTCGCGTTGTTCGTGATGGCCAACTTCGGATAGTTTTTTCTCCAGACTTAAAGGTCAAATAGAAAGTTTCTTCTTCTTCTTCTTTCTTTCTTTCTTTTTTTTTTTTTTTTTTTTTTTTTCATGATTCCTTCTCTTCTTAGGGAACAATATATCTTACCTTTCCTTTGTTTTCTTTTATCAGATATGTTCTTGGGAATTTTGTGCTCGACGTCATGAAGAGCTTATTCCTCGAAGGTTACTAATACCTCAGGTAATGATGAAGAACAGTTTAGTTTCACGTTTAAATAACTCTTAAAGCCACCCGAAACTTTCCATGTGACTTTGAATCACATCTGCGCATGATTTTTATATCTGGGTTCATTTTTATCTCTTCCACAATTCTTTTTCCCATTTTCATTCATGTATGTATTTATGTACAAACGCTTGGTTGTTAAGAAACACTTATTACTGAAAAATATTACAAACGAGAACAAGCTCTCTAACCTGAAAAGAGGAAGACGAACTGGTTTGCTGAAGGCTTGTCTATTGATCAATGTGAAATGGAAAATTACACAATTCCTTGTAGAGAGACAGCTGGCAAATAAATTGGACCCAACCCTAGACTACTATCTTTTGTGTGTAAATTGATTTGTAAATCCTCCTATTTCCTTTTCTCTACTCTCCCAACATACATCTAAGTGGGAGCTAGACCAGAGGATCCTCAATTTTAGATTAAAGCCTAGAGTAAAGCTTGAGTAATGGGGGAGATCATCTACCTAAAGCTAGGCTTATTTAAATGTCAAGATACTACTAGGCGTTCCCACAAATTCCTGGTACACTCAGTTTCAAGAACTTTTAAATACCACTTACTTTCAGGAAAAAACCACTGATAATCAAAGGTTAGTGCATGTCTTTTGATTCTCTGATTCGTATTAACATTTTTTAGAGCAAGTGACCCCCTTAATCCTCCTTATTTTCAATTTAGTATGTTGTGATTATTGTTTGAAAATGATATTCCTGGACGGGACTTCTAGACCTTATGGAAAAAAAGAAAAAAAAAAAAAAAAACTTTTCATTTATAAAACGAAAAGGTCATTACTAAGTCTTCAATAGGCGTTGTGCTATTTACATTTTTTTGATGATTTCTGTGTATGTGTATGTACAATACAGCCTTATGTACTCCCAGCTCATTTGTTTCATGTCTCTATTATTGCATTGCACAGGACTTCTAGACCTTCTTTGACTTTTGGTGGATAATGTATTGGTTAGGCATAGAAAGATTTTCTTTAGATAGGAAACATAATATTTTCATTGAAGAAAGATAAAGATAAATGTGTCGATTCTTGACTATTGTTGGTTATCTGATTAGCTGACACATATTGTGATGTGCAGGTTAGTCAGCTGGGGGCAGCTGCTCAGAAGTATCAGACTGCTATTCAAAAGGCATCATCTAACTTGTCTACTCCAGAGTTGCAAAATAACTGTAACATGTAATGCCTACTTTTAGAAAAATGTCTTCATTATGGAATGTCCTATCTTTACTTTTCATATTCGTTGTTTTGACTGGCTTATTATGTTAACTTTGATATGGTATAGTCCAAATTGGTCAGTTTTAAGGGTAGGTCTCTGATTATTTGAATGTATTATATTGTATTTTTACCATGCCTCTCTCTCATTACTTATCTGAAGTAAATGGGGTACTAGGCCGAGAAGTTTGTTTGGATGACTTCTTTTGTTTGCCTATTTGACTTACTTGAGGACCTTGTGCCTGTGCTATACTGATCCTTTTGTGGTCATTTAGGACAGAAAATAGTGGTAGCTGTTTTCTTTTTTCCAAATGAAAGCAGTTTTTCCTTCAGTATGGTTGATGTATACAGTGATCTGGATGCATATGATGCATTGTTTTCTACACATGATGTTTGATACAATAATTTCTGGTAGCAGCTGGGGTTGAAGTCATTTTTGATCCACTGGGAACTACTTTATTTTTCTGTCCAAGCTGTTAATTGTGTTCATTTGCCTTTCATTATCAGATTTTTATTATTTTATTGCCATCACATTTTATGGTACTGAAGATTATGTTTGTAATGAATTTCTAGGTTGGTAAGGTAGGATTAATTGACGTAGACAATTTGTGTGTATTTAGTGAAGTTACTGCTTAAATATTGTGTATGTGCATCATAGTTGGATGTATTAACAAGGTAGGATAAATTGACGTATATAATTTGTGTTAAAAAAGGAGAATAGCTTTAGAGTAACGGAAGTGAAATTAAGGCAATCCTGCTGTTTAGAAAGAAAAAGTTCATGACATGGCTGGTTAAAGTGATTATGTAGGAGCCGCTGTTGGGGAAAAAACAGGAAATTGGAATAAATCCAGAACTTGGGTTTTGGTTGAAGAAGTTAGGTTCCATGTAGCTGAATGAAGCTCAATAGAAAAAGAACTCCGTAGACCTTTTACAAATAACTTGAATTGTTACAAATAACTTATGTTAACTTTGTGGAATGATTTAGGATTTTGTTACTATATGAGGGGGCATACATTTTGGGAAGGCTATAGATCCTATACTAATAATAGAATGAGCACATTTGTTAAATTCTATACTTGGGAACTTATTATTGTGTTAGCTTTTCACCAAGTCCATAAGTTTGTGTTCTTTCTTTTCTTTTAAAAAAGACTTCAACATTCTTTTGAGATTTATTGTATAAGTAGTGAGAGTTATGATTTTAACGGGAAATTTTTTCAGGTTTGTGGGCTCAGCTAGACAATTGGCCAAGGCATTGGAAGTGCCATTAGTAAATGACTTGGGATATACGAAGAGATATGTCCGGTGCCTTCAGGTAATGTTTGATATCAACATAGGGTTATGTGCTGGGATGACTTCCATGGTCTTTCTTTCAATTGAAAACTTCAGTTTCTCCTAATATAGTGTCTGGATTAGATTGAAATGTCTGTTGGTTGTCTGATTAGTCAAAACCTTTGTGGTTGTTTTCTTAGCATGAGGTGAAGACTATTACTCATTGCTTAACTTGTTCTAAACTTATAGGTCAGCATTTCTAGTGTGTTTAGAATAACATGGGAAGAAAATGCTTTTTGAACAAAATTAATTTTTGTATTAGCACTTATGAAAAAAATCAATAATTTAAAGTGTGTTCAATATAGTTTATTGAGTGGTTTATCGTGAGTAGTTTTTAAAAACAATCTTAATAAATAAAAGTGCTTCAAAAAAATTGGATCGATTTGAAAACATTTTCTTTTGAATAAGTACTTGATGGATGGATTATCCAAAATGATTTTAAAGTGATTAATCAAAAATCCTCGAAGCATGAAATAAATAAATAAAATTTTATAATAAAAAGAATCACTTTTGGATATCGTGTAATCAAACAAATTTGTTATTAAAATTCTTTTGTAAAAATTTAAGGTATAATAACATTTTATTGAAATTTTTTTTTTCATTAGTGTTTAAACTTACCACATTTGTGTCTCCTTTCTGGTTTAAAATGAGGCTTGGCGTTGAACAATTGGGAAATCCAAATTATTGTTTCAAGTGTAATTTTCCCGGAGGCTGTAACAGGTTTTATATTTTGATATCTTAGCAATGATCGATGCATATATATACCAGGAGTTAGTTACTGCTTTGTGTTTATATTGTTAAAAGTGGTACTCTCACACATGAAAAAAGAAATTGTCAAAGTGGTTCTAGGCTGGAAATGCAACCCTGAATGATATTGTATGCTTTATTCGCCTTTTTAAGTTGGGGATTTTTGTTTTATTTTTCTATTTAAAAATGCAAGCTTCTAATGTAACATTATTGGTTTCATCACAACTTTCTGACCAAATTTTAAAAACTAAAGAGATTAGTGCTCTCCTAATCATTGTTTTGTTTACAATTTGGCTTCTTTTTATTAAGAATATTTTGTTTAGTAACAATTTTCTCACCACTTGTTCTCTCTTTACCAGAAATTTATTTCATAACAATTCTCTAAGTCTTATCATTTATAATTGTTATCTTGATATTTGTTAGTGCTTGGGTTAATTTATGTGCATCTTGACTAATCTCAATTATTTCTACTTTTTGAAACTAATTATTTTTAAACACTATGTTTTGGCCTTCTGATTTTTAATTTGCAACCAAATTTTTTTTTTTTCAATTGAAACTGTATTAAATTCCATAAAAATTAGTCTGTAAAAATTTGTTATACGAAAGTTTCTGGTCGGAAGGAATGTATGAAAGGAATGATTTTACAAACTATATTGAGAAGTTGAATATAAACAGCTCATGAACTTTATCAAGAAGTTGAGGAGTGTACTTGTAATTTGACTTCTCAAGTTTAGAATAAAATGTAATATTCTGAATTAGTGCTTTTTTACTTAATTAAAAAAAATGCTATTATTATTTTCTTTAAGACAAAAAAAAAAAAAAAAAAGGAAAAAAAAAATGTTTTTGGCCCATAATCTCTGATAGCTATTTTCTGGGTACAATGTAGATATCAGAAGTCGTCAATAGTATGAAGGACTTGATAGATTACAGTCAAGAAACTTCGACAGGGCCAATTGGTAAGTTTAACCTTCATTAATATTTTGCATCGTGTTTCCGTTTTGTTGAATGAATCTGTGCTGGATGCGTCATTTGTAGTTTGTTTTTGCCCAGTAGACATTACTTATATGAAGGGGATTCCAGATTAGGTACTGTAGATATTCTTGGAATGGTTTTGTCTTTTTGTTTACTTTATCCTCCCCTTCTTTATGAGTAAAAGATAAAATTTTCATTGTGGAAAAAATGGTGACAGCTAGAGATTTCCAGATTAAGTATGGTAGGTAGTCTTAGATGGGTTTTCTTTTGTCAATCTGCGTTTTTATGCAATGGGAGAATCTATAGTGATGGGAAGTTTTTGGGAGGAGGTTTGAGCCTTCATGATATTTTGTTTCTTTTAGTGAATCACATATTCTGGTCTCTTTTTAGGTATTAAATGTGTCAACATATAGACATTTGACATTTTCTTTTTAGGTATTGTCTACACACCGTCCCCATATCCATTCTTCCCTGAAATCTCCTTGGCTGAGGTTGAATATCTTGTTTGTTTTTCATGAAGGAAACAATATTCATTAAAAAAGAACAAAAAAATATATGAGGCAGTTAACAAAAAAAAAAAAAAAAAAAAAAAAAAAAAAAAAAAAAGAAAGAAAAAAGAAGGAAAGATAAAGGGAGAGAAGCCCAAGCCAAAAGGAGATCACAAACTGAAGCACCCAATAACAAAACATAAGAAAACAAAATTACAACATCAATGCATTGTAAACATCATGGATAACACATCCCTTTTGTAAATTTCAAACATCAATGAAATTGTCTCTTATATAAATAAATAAATAATAAGACAAAATTACAAAAAAGAGCTCCAATTGTTAAGAATAAGAGATAAAGGGCAATCACTAAAGTTCTTAGTACAGAAGCTTAAGAGGAAAACATTGAACCTAGCCAAGACACCATAAAATCTTTCCTAACTAGTTCTTTCCGATCTCCATTTCAAAATTCCTGCTAGTCAAGGCTGTAAGATCAGGTAAATCACAGGTTACTTTATCTGGGAATGACTAATCTTGATGGAGGCCACCTAATTAACTGGGAGTGGGCAGAATTCTCTTCCTTCATGCTTGGGAGGACTTGGTATAGGCATCATTAGGATGAAAAACACTGGCCCTTTTCTAAATGGCATGGTCATTCTTCAATGGAGATAGCATCTTACAGAGGAAGGTTGTAAAATCTAAATACAGAATTTAGATCAAATATTGGCACAAAAAAAAAAAAAAAAAAAAAAACCCAGTTAGCTCCAGTTGTTCTGACAGATTATTGCCAAGTATTCACGTGCTATTGAGAATGGTTCTTCTTTTATACTTAATGACTTACGAATCAGGTTTTGGAAAAATAAAGGTGCATTTGCTTGCTGATCTAAGAACAAAAATTTCAAAACAAGGGATTCCATGGAGAATATTGAAGCTATGGGAACAGACTAATAAGTGGCTGACTCATAAGAGAATATTGGAACAATATAATTAGGCCTGGACCCTGTGCCTTAGAGTTAGAAGAGTGCCTGCTCTTATATCACGAAGCTGAAAGGATTCTTCAATCAGAACACAGATTATTTGATTTGAAAATGTGAATCAGCCGCTTCAAGTTTAAATCATAATGCCTACAAATTGGAAAGGTAGCTTGTAATCAGGTCTGGAAAGAAGCACCAAAAACAAAAAAAAACATCAAGTTCCTCCTGTGGATCTTCCCCTTGCAGAAAACTAAACAGTACACCAATGATATATTACAAAAGAGGTTCAGGTTCCCTAAGTCTATATAAATTGTCGCATGGGTGAGGAAACATTTAAACCATCTTTTGACAAGCTTCAAAGGCACTCCTTGGATATCCATCTTCCGAACGGCAGTGTTATGTGCGAAAGTAGTGGTCAAAACCATCTTTAGGTGGTGCAAACAGGCCAGACTCATTTGGGACTACTTTCTCCAAGCTTTTGGTTGGTAGATTGTCTTCCCCCGTGACATTAGAGACCTTTCGACCTTGGTTGTTGATAATGCGTTCAAGAAAGAAAAGAAGGATCTTTGGCTAAATTTCATAGTGTGCTTTCTTGTGGTTTTGGTCAGATGCCAACTCTTGTATTATTTTCTTTAGCTAGGAAGAAGGCACTTATTCTCTCATTCCTTCCATCTTGATTGGTAATTCCTTTGTCATCATTCAAATTTCTATGTTCCTACAAAAGAAAAAGAAAAAAAAAGAAAAAAAAAAAAAGAAATCATGTAAGACTACGCTTTACAAAACCTTCAGTCGACTTGATACTAATGGTTAGATTCCCAACTTAATGATTTATATGCTTGAACATGCATGATTTAGAAGATGAATTATGTTCAATACTTGGATAGTATCTGGAAGACAAAATTCAATGATATTAGCTCAATGTGTTATGAATTGAGTCTTGCTTTCGCTGACTATTTAGGCAATGTAGTTATGCTGACTATAGATATTTTGCTGTTACTTGTTAAGTATGAGAAATCTCTGATACAATGTTTAGAATAAGAAAAATGTTAAGAATAAGAAACATAAGTGAGATTGAAAGTCCAAGAAACATAGGTGGGATCGAAAGTCCAATATTCATTAATGTTCACAACATTTAAATAGGATACAAGCTACCAACTAAATCTTAGAAATAAGATAAAATATTCTACTAACCAAATCTGAAAATAAGATAAAATATATCAAATATGCTATTAACCAAATCCTGAAGGTAAAAAATGTAAACGGATTAGGACTATATAAAATATATTCCAATATTACACTAAAATAATTTATTTGTTTCACCATGTAGACTTAATTCACTTTTGAAGTGGTCCCTCAGTCTGATATTCTGAAATCAACTATTGAATCATTGTATCCCCTTGTTCTTGCAAATGGTTGCAGAGAGTTTGGCCAAGTTTCCGCGGAAGACAAACGCTTCACCAGGATTCCTCAGCCAAGCTCAAAACACTGAGCAACAATTACCTCAACCCCAGCAAACAATTGATCAAAACACAAACGGCGACCAAAGCTCTGTTCCGGCTGCTGCTAACAATGGTGTTCCAAATGCAAACAACCCCGCGAATCCAGCATCAACATCATCTCCTGCTAGTACCATTGTTGGGTTACTCCACCAGAATTCCATGAACTCCAGACAGCAGAACTCTATCAACAGTGCTGGAAGCCCTTATGCCGGGAATTCTGTGCAAATATCGTCCCCCGGTTCCTCCACCACGATTGCTCAGGCACAAGCGAATCCCTCCTTCCACTCGCCTACATTGTCCTCATCTAACAATCCTCCGCAATCATCAATTGGAACTGCAACTACTAATCACGTAAGTGCCACAAACTCTCCAGTAAATGTTCCCCTGCAACAGCCAACACAGTCTTCTGAAGCCGATCAATCCGATTCCCAGAGCTCCATGCAAAAGATTATTCAGGAATACATGATGTCAAACCAACTAAACGGGATGAACACAATGACTGGTGTTTCCTCTCTAGCAGAGGATGTGAAACCTGTTAATGGGATGTTGGCAGCAAACAACATTATGAGTCTCAATGGACGGAACTGCCTGGTCGGGAGTGGAACTGCCAATGGTGTTTCTGGTATCAGGAGCATGGGGTATGGCTCGATGGGTGGTGGAGGACTTGCTCAGGCTTCTATGGTCAATGGAATGAAGTCTGCAATGGGAAGTAACTCGATTTCTAACGGGAGAATTGGGATGGCGTCATTGGCTCGAGAACAGAGCATAAATCATCAAGATTTGGGAGACCAGCTCCTTAATGGTCTGGGAGCAGTGAATGGGTTTAATAATCTACAATTTGATTACTGAAGCTGCTTGTGCAGCTACAAGATTAGCTTAAATGGTCTTTCTGATGATGGAATCACACCATGAAAACAGGGCATGGCTCATGTTCTGTACTGATTTGTTATTTAAATATTAAAGCAAAATGTGGTGGTTGGAGGTGTTGCTCTGATTGGATGGGGTGAGTTTCTTTGATTTCTAATGTACCATTTGTGATTTTCCCCTCTTTTTTTTCCTTTTTTTTCCTTTTCGAGCTTTCCTTTGCATTTTAAATTTTACCCTTTTGTTTGGGTGTAGAGAGAGTAACTTAAAACTTTAGAATACGCAAAATTTTACAGCGCCAAAATTCTCCAGTTGAATGGAATTTTGTTGTGTCATACAAGCAACGAACGTTTACAGGCGGCCACCTTCTTTAAGAATGTAGTACCATTGACAGTCTCACACACAAAATTGCATTACTTTTTGTTTGCTCACCTCACAACATAAGTTCCATATTCCTTGAGTGGTTTCTCGTTCATGTATTAGTTGTTATCGTACGCGTTTAGGAGTTGCTTGTTCATGCAAGAATTGTTCAAGCCACTTATAGCACATAGGGTTAAGTACATCACGGAAAACGAATTTGATTTCCTATCATTTGGTATTAAAGTTTTTACCGTGTTTTTAATTTCAAATCACTATGCTTATTTGGAGATTTTTTTAATACGAAGTCTTAGTGTAACTATCTTACACTTTTTGTAACATAGACAATATGGATATGAACCATTTGTTTAACACAAATTAGAAACTTCTTTATATTAGAGCAAGGTTGGGTTTCTTATATGAATCTTAGTGATAAGATGGTCTCCATTAGGATTCGTGTAGAGTTCTGAACAAGCTGCAGAGTCAACCCTTTCAAATCATTATTAGTTGACACATATTGTTCCTAGCCGTTTGTTATGAGTCCGGGAAGCTAGGAATCCTAAATATAAGGCATCCCTCAAAATAAAGAAGGGTGGGCAGGGCTTCCGCAAGGGCTTCCCCTCTTTCCGGTCAAGATAGATGGGAAGAAGGTTCAAGGGAAGGAGTTTACAGTGAAATCCAGTGGGCAGGGCTTCCGCAAGGGCTTCCCCTCTTCTCGGTCAAGATAGATGGGAAGAAGGTTCAAGGGAAGGAGTTTACAGTGAAATCCAGTGGGCAGGACTTCCGCAAGGGCTTCCCCTCTTTCCGGTCAAGATAGATGGAAAGAAGGTTCAAGGGAAGGAGTTTATAGTGAAATCCAGTGAAGGAGAGAAGCCGATGTGAAGGAAAGAAATACTTTTACCTCCTCTTATATATGTTCAAAATCAATTTGAGTCGGTGAATTAGATTGAATGGAACTGAACCAATTGGTTCATTCCAGTCTTTCATTTTTTTATAACATAATTAAAACTTTCTATTCATTAGTCGTGAGATTGTTTGACACAATCATCGATTTATAACCTTAAAAACACTTAGAAAATACCTTATCAAACCATAATATATATACTATATATTTAATTTATACTATACACCTAAATCTAAAAATTTTATTCTAGCCTTATGATTCAAAATTTGAAATTTTTTGGTTAAAGATATCATTTTACATAAGTACAAGCAAATGATTACATCAATTTTTTGAAAACCCTAAAATTACACATACGCAAACAGCACACCATTACAATTGTTCTAAGTACTCGATGATTATAGGACGTTCTACTAAGAAATTAGCAACCCTTTGTTTATTCGGGAAGGCAATAAATGGGTTTTTGATTCCGCGTTCTGAGGGCTTTGGAGTTTAGGAGACCAGTACAGTCTTGTTTTCAGTCTCCGCCGAGAAAATAATACCATGCCGTCTTCCGGTGTTTCAGCCTTGGATTCAGAAGAAGAAGGCAGGTCGAATGTGGGTAAAACAAAGGAGAACCCCAGCTTCTTCGATATATATGGAACCGATGTATGTATTTTTAGTTCATCATTCAGCTATCCCATTTACTTTTTTCAAATTCTTCAAGCCGTTGCATCTTCTTTTTATTCATCGATTACTGTTGTTGTTATTTTGCTTGAATTTTATGTTCTGAAACAATATAGAAACGGATGACATGGTGCATTCTGCTACTTTGATTCCTCTTGTAGGCCAAAGCTGAGATTCTTTTCAAAACTCCCGAGTCTAATTCAACTTTAAGTCTGCAAGTGAGTTTACCTGGTTGCTAAGTTTCTTCTGATTTATAGAAAGAATTGGTTATGAGATTTTTTTTTTTTTTGAGTATCACTTATGTTTTTCTGCAGGATGTTCAAGGGCTTGTAACTTGGGTGCTTGCTGAAGGTTTCATGCCATCATGGGTTTTCATTAAGGTCGATACTTTTCCTAACTTTAGGTTATTGATATGTCTTACTTGAATTTTGTGTGAGCAATAAAAATCTGATCATGAACGGATTGTTATTCAATAGAAATCAAATTTTGGTGATATTTGTCAGTTTAAAGGTCTATGACCTAAATATTTTTGAGCTATATTCATCATTTGTTTCCTCCTTACCAATTCAATTTTTGAGCTATATCTCCATAGGAATGTGACCAGGAGGTAAACCTTACTGGGATCTTGGTGTTCTATTATTTTTCTCGAAAATTTACGCACATTCTTATGTTTTTTAAACTTCGATTGTTAGTTATTCTAATTAATTTGATGGCTTACTTTTGCTCCAAATGTTTAAGATTTCCTGGAAGTACTTACAGAGTTAAATATATGCAGAATAAACCCCTGATCCCCAAAGTGGTTATGGTTTACCTCCCTGGCCTGGATGCTGCTCTGTACATGTCACAGACCAAGATACTTTCTACGTTTAAAAAATTATGCGGCAATCCGAGGGCAGTTTTAGCTCTTAGGTGCTCATTCTTTCATTGAAGTTTGGAAGTTTTTATTCTATTTACCTTTTAGAATGTTTCTGGGATTTTCTTAATGCTACAGTTCTCATGTTGTTATTTTTTATTTTTTTGCTAGCTGTATATCAGATAGAATGCAAACAATTGATGCACTTTTGACATGTAAGGTAAAGAGAAAGAGGGATGCAAATAGTGTAGACTTAAAGAATAATTTGACGTCTGAACAAGGTTTGTAAACCATTTGGCAAACTTTAGTTTTGGTCTAGTTCTCCAGTTAATTAATTTTCTTGTTGTGCTGTTTTAGAATTCTTTTTACTTCCTTGTAGGAGTAGGGAATTAATGTACTTCATTATAACTGTGCTACAAGGAGTTTAAAGGCGAGTCTACATAATTATGTGGGCATCAAACATATACTCTCCTGAGAATAGGGCATTTTAGTGGCAATGAACTTGCTGAAAGTGGTTTTGGTTGATGCCTTTTTATCTACCCTTGATTTATGGTGAACTGACGTTCTGACTTGTTTGCATTCTCCTTCTCTCTCGATATGTTCTCTGGAATGTGTACAGAAAGACTTGACCCTGAAAAAGAAACACCGATATCTATCAAACTCCCGAAGGAGTTGCCTTTCCCTGTTACATATTATACGCTAACTGCAAAAGAACTGGAAGACAATGGCTATCCTTTCAATCAACCAGGTGACTTGTCTTTGGCCCTTTTTCACTTTTTTTCCGAAGTGAGAAAATTTCTTAAGTTAATAGTTCATTTGATTCAGGTTTTATACATACACTTCCTGCTCCTATTGGATCTTCACCTTATGAAATGTTGGCGCTTGACTGTGAAATGGTAAATACATTTTTCTTTAAAAAATTTGAGACAGTAATATATTGAAGGAAATGATGTTAATTCTTGAGGAAACAAGCATATTACAACCCCCCCCCCCCCCCCCCCCCCCCAAATATATTTGACAATCATCCTGCTTATAAATATCTTCGATTGCCTTTTATTTCATTTATTTTTCATATCTTACTGCTCATATTTGTATTAATGAAAAGGTTCTTTAAAATTTCATATATCTAATTTTTTCTTCTTTTCTTTTTTGTGGCACTTGGAGCCCAAGAGAAATAATAGACGTAATTAACAACTTTTTTTTGTAGGAAACATTGAATATTAAAAAGGAAAGAAAGCAAAACCTCAAACTAAGAAAGATTAGAGAAGTTTCTTCCAGGCTTAAGGGCCATTTTTAAACTATTGTTGTTAGAAAGCAACATAAATTTTACATCAAAATAGAGCCGCAAAATAAATGGTATCAAAAAAACTATCAATAGTCTTTTCTATATTGTTAAATGTCCTATTCTTCCTCTCAAGCCACGGAAACTCCTTTAACTTTTTGGAAGGATAGCTAGCCATGGTGTGTGTGTGTGTGTGTGTGTGTGTGTGTGTGTGTGGAATGCTTATGTTGCATCTATTCAATTCATGTGCTTTATCGGCTACTTAGTCTGTAAAGGCTCAATAATTCTCTTAATTATTTGATACAATGCATTGCCAATAGTTTCTTTGTAGAATTTTATCTGACGACCTGCCTCATCTTTGATTGAGTTAATCATTTAATTTTTTTGACTTTTATTAGTGTGTGACCTGTGAAGGGTTTGAGCTCACACGAATAACCCTGGTGGATATGGAAGGACAGGTATGCACTTTATCTCTGCTTCAGTTAATTGCCTTAATGAAAGCATTGAATTTTTGTATGAGGAAACTTAACTGGTGCTTTGAAGACTTTAAATCAAGTAATTCTTATCTGAACAAATAATCAAGAACCGTATAGTTAATATGGCGACCATCTTGCTAAGTTAATTTAGTTATCTATATCTTTATCCTTTCTCAGGTTATGCTTCTTTTTAATGTTAAAATGTGTATTTAATAAACTAAAGTCACTGGATTTTACCTCAGAGGCATACAGGTCCTGTTTGTTTAACTGAAGTTTTAGACCAGCTATTTTCAGTTTTGGGTTAACAAAGTATTATCAACTTTTATTTTTGTGATTTCTGTATTTGATTTTGTTTTTAGACCACTGTGTTTTACTTCTACATGTCCCATTCTTTTTGATTTATTACCTTTTTATCTCAGGTTGTCCTTGACAAATTGGTAAAACCATCAAATGCAATTGTTGACTACAATACGAGGTAAGATAGTCGAGCTTTTAGTATCAATTCACAAAAGGTTTTTAATATCAATTCTCATAAAAAGAATATGTCACCAAGAAAAGTTGATGTGAAAATCTTAGTTTCCTGTATTTGATCGATAGTGATGATTTATGAAGCCATTTTAGTTATATTGCACGGTTTACTCTTCTTTAAATTGCTTGCATTTGGTAATTATGCTTGTTTTTCTTATTAGTGGGCAAGTGGCTATACTTTTCAATCTGGCGATTTCTCTATTCTTTTTTCTCCCTCGTTTTTTTCCTTTTTATAATTATTTTTCCTCCGATAGGAAACAGACTTGTTATTCATAGTGAAAAGAACACCACTGGCTGAAGGAGATTAGAAAGTACTGCCCTCAGTTGGAAAATAATCGGAAAGAGTTAGGTAAAGGCTAAAGAGTACATCATTGAGAAAATCACTAATAAAAGCTTTATGGTACACCATTGAGATGCTGCTGAGTTTAGCGAACTCCCAAAGCTCGTACCCTTTTGTGGCAATGTTCCGTCTAAGGATCTTGTCTTCCCATCTAAATTTTCCCATGGTTGGTCATCACGGCATTGACCCAGAGTGATATTTACCAAGGCATCTGTAACGGCCCAAGGCCACCGCTAGCAGATATTGTCCTCTTTGGGTTTTCCCTTTCGAGCTTCCCCTTAAGGCTTTAAAACGCGTCTGCTAGGGAAAGGTTTCCACACCCTTATAAAGAGTATTTCGTTCTCCTCCCCAACCAATGTGGGATTCTCACAATTCACCCCCCTTCGGGGCCCAGCGTCCTTGCTGGCACTCGTTCATTTCTCCAATCGATGTGGGACCCCTACCAAATCCACCTCCAACCAATGCTAGTAGATATTGTCCTCTTTGGGCTTTCCCTTTCAGGCTTCCCCTCAAGGCTTTAAAACGCGTATGCTAGGGAAAGGTTTCCACACCCTTATAAAGAGTATTTCGTTCTCCTCCCCAACCAATGTGGGATTCTCACAATTCACCCCCCTTCGGGGCCCAGTATCCTCGCTGGCACTCGTTCATTTCTCCAATTGATGTTGGACCCCACCAAATCCACCCCCCTTCGGGCCCAACGTTCTTGGCACACGGTCTCGTGTTTAAGAAACAGCTTCTTCGCTGGTACATCGTCTAGTGTCTGGCTCTAATATCATTTGTAATGCCCCTAATTTTTTTTAACCTAAACAGTGATGTCACCCATGCATGCATAAATCATAAAGCGGGAATTCATAATAAATAGTTTTGGAAACAACACCAAGGTCTTACATAAAAGTTCAAAAACCCGAAATGAACGTATCTCAAAATAAGAAAACATTCGTCAACTAAAAACAGAAAATTTAAATAAAACAAACATTCATCGATTTGACTTAAAAACCCAATTAAAACATAAGCGGCCCAAGAATGCCCTCTCATCAACTTCCATGGTATCCTCAGCCTCCTCCGTCACCTGTGCATAGGTGCCTTGCCTTTACCTGAAAAATTTAGGTAGCACGTACCTTAAGTATTTTATGAAATACTTAGTAACTCACACTATTGGGGTTAGATATGCAAACACATGCCACATATGAGTGGGACCTATCTTTCATCAATCATGGCCTTGGGCTATTTTCTTTTTTGGGTAGGATTGGATGTATGATACTTATCCATACACGGCCCCTGTATGCGCACATGGGCCCACTAGGCGGGCTCGTATACATGCTCCCTGGGTCTGGCTTGGTCGGGCACAACGTATTACACGTCACTGGATGCCACAGAACAGAAAAAGCCCACATGATATCGTGGCGAAACATAGATATCGAATTCTTACTTTCATGACATAAAAGGGAAGTATCCCAATGCAAATGACATATAGATATGCATGAGGTCTCATGACTTTACATTTCATAACATAATATGTAATACAAAATACGTTTAATTTCCTTCATGCATTTCTTAACATAGCTCAACAACGCTAAGTATATGCATGACTACGTTCATCATATTCATAGCATGTAATACTAACATAACATCCATTACATTTCAGTTCATTTCATAACATTACCAGAAAACATAATCGATGCATAACAGGGACATTTCTCATAAAATATGGTGCATGCAAAAGTCATAGGGCATGCACCAACATACAACATATATTAGGTTAACTCTAACAGTAAAGTCACTTACCTCGTTGGCTTTGGCCGAAGTTTACTCATAGTATTAGCATATGAAGGGTATATTAGTAATTAGATTGGAAAGTCGTTATGGAGACTAGTTATAAATATAGTCTAAATGTTTGTCTTTTGTGGCTTAACAGGTTTAGTGGAATTACATTTGAGTTGTTAAGTCAGGTGACCACTAGTCTGGAAGATGTTCAGGTTCTCTCTTTGACACTGCACTCACTGATGTTATCTACTTGCAGTAATCAGTTTCTGATGGAACTTTCTAATGCACTGTGGTAAATGTACACTGCAGAAAGTTTTTTTGAATCTAGTTCACAAGGAGACCGTTCTAATTGGTCATTCACTGGAGAATGACCTGATGGCATTAAAGATCTCTCATGATCTGGTGATTGATACTGCAGTACTGTATAAGCATCCCCGTGGCGGCTCTCATAAATCTGCCCTTCGAATCCTTACCAAAAAATTTCTTTCCAGGGAGATACAACAATCTGGCAATGGCCATGATAGTATTGAAGATGCAAGAGCTACTATGGAACTTGCACTTCTTAAAATTAAACATGGTAAGTGACATTCTACTGGCAATATATTTATGGAGAACACAGTTTGATTGTTCTCTCTGAAGTTCCTCAGGAATATTTGTGGTTACAGTTCATGACAGGTCTTCAGAATAACTTAATGTGAAAGTAGCATTTGTTTCAAGTAATTTAGTGTTTAATTTAATATGAAATCTTGCAACTTCATGTATTGCTGGAAAAAGCCAAATTGAGTTTCATGTTTGATGTACTCATTAGTAGTCCTGCATGTAAGTGCCATGGTATTGCTGTGAGGATAAAAATCGGCCTATTCGTACGTAAAATACTGAGTTTTTTCCTCATAAAATATAGAGTGAAATCCAAAAATTGTGCCTAAGCATATTTTTGAAGGGGCCAACTTATTGTTTGAGCACTCTTCAAAAAGGGGTAGGATACACTCAAGGAGGATCTTGTTTAATTCTTCTAGGATTTCTTTCATATTGGAATTGTAGTCTAATGTAAATGAGATCCTCTTAGCTATTCTATAAAGGCTAGTGCTACTGAGGCCTCTAACTATAGAGTTTGGTCCTTAAAAATCATCTTACGTTGTGTTGTATATAAATCGCCAAATTCTGCCGAGTTCTTATTGAATGCCTTCTCTCTTGTTTTCTATCAGGACCCGAGTTCGGTTCACCTCCATCATTAATCAGGAAAAAACTACTTACTATACTTGGTGAGAATGGAAAGACGTCTTCTTTCATCGATGACGTTTCAACAGTGAAGCGATATTCCTCGGAATCATCGCATGCATTTCCTGTAACTTCTGATGATGAAGCTCTTTCAAGGGCGAAAAAGGAGGTTGGCATGGCGCTGATTGTATTTGACTGAAATTTCTTTTATAACTGATATCTAACTAGTTTGTTTGTGGCTATTAGGTAATGAATGAAAGAGTACACTTCATATGGACACAATTTTCGGAATTAAATTCTTACCATAAGAAGCAAGTAGATGATGAAGAAAGATTGAATGTCAAGCTTGCAGAGTTATTGTCATTACTTACATGTGATTCAAAATCTGCAAACAAGAAAAGGAACAGCCGCAAAATCTCTGTTGAACTACGGGAAATTTTGAGCCGCATGGATTCCAGAATCAAGGACCTTTATACCTCGTTACCTACTAATGCTATGCTTATTGTTTGCACTGGTCACGGTGACATAGCACTTGTACAGAGGTATGTGCTTTCCTTTCCATTTATCATGGTAAATTCTTACTGCTTCCAAATATCAGAGTTTCTGGTTGATAGAATGACAAGTGATAGCAAAGAATCTAGCAATTATTTGAACATGGATGATAGCAATTAATTGTGCTGAACTCCTTAAGTTGGCTAACGTGATTGGCTGTTCTGTTATGACCTTCCCTCTTGTCTTTCATTTTCACCATAACCCCAAATCCAAATCTTTTGGGATTTGATCGCAGAAATGATGAGCAAAAGATTGGGTTGTTGAAGGAACATTAGTAGTAACCTTCAGTTGGTTATAACTCTCCATATAATAAGAAAAGTAGCATTCTTTTACACAGTCATCAAATTTAGAGTGCCACAACCGGAGGATTTAGTAGTAGCATATGAGAACCACACCGAGAGTTTGCCCCCTGCGTATATTTGTCATATATTGGAGTGGAAGATGGAATCGAGATGGTTTGCTGCGGAGCCTGATGCAAGCCTTCCCTAGACGGAATTCATATTTTAGTGGAACCTAGGAGAGCTTTGACTATTCCAAATTCACTGTTATGAGGTGTTGGTCGAGATAGGTTGGGGCGTTGCCCCATCTATCTCTCCTCCACCCTTTCCCGTAATATAGTCCCGCAGTTTTTATGGAAAGTCACTAAGGTGGAGTCATTTCGGGTCTGTTTGAAACGACCTTTTAAGTATTTAAAAAAGTGTTTTCAAGCACTTGAAAAGCCATTCCAAATAGATTAATGCGATGGTTGGGAGTCCAATACTATGCCCAAAGCATGTGTGGTTTGGTACAATCAGCTACGATATCTCGTGTAGGTGAATATCAATACCATAAAGTTTGAATCTATCCTCCCGACGTACTTTATAGCTTTCATTTCAAATCGTAATGACTTTTATTTTTCTGGGAACAATGTTAAATGTTTTGACATTTGTGTATGGAGACAGATTGAGGAAAATGCTAAAGGAGCAAAGTGAAACAATGATATGCCGTGAGAAGATTGTCAAAATGTTGGAAGAGCTCCATGCCCAAGCTGAAGTAGCTCTGTGTTTTGCTTCTATAAAGCATTCATCTTTACTCTAATTCGTCTCTCTTTGTAATACATTGTTTCCTTCCATTTGTCATTCATCCATAATTATCATTATTGGAATTTGAATGAGTGTGATTATAGGCAATCACTATTTGTGTTAATTATAGGCAATCACATGAAATATAGATATTATTGTTAGACGAACACGACTCTTCACAATGGTATGATATTGTCCACTTTGAACATAAGCTCTCGTGGCTATGCTCTGGAAGGCCCCAGTGCAATAGAGATAGT
Organism: Cucurbita pepo subsp. pepo; assembly: GCF_057944985.1. NCBI lineage: Eukaryota > Viridiplantae > Streptophyta > Magnoliopsida > Cucurbitales > Cucurbitaceae > Cucurbita > Cucurbita pepo. The sequence continues at coordinate 5,858,100 of NC_141799.1, forward strand.
ATTCTTTGGTTATAAACTCATTATCATTCCATAAATTAGTTGACGTGGGACTTCCACGCTCACTAACAATTATGATTACAGTTAATCAGAGCTAATTAGGGATTAATAAATTTTATAACATCAATATCGACATTGAGACATCTACATGTTTGTCAACCGGTGAATGTAAAAAAGCAATCTGATGTGAAATGATGTGAAATAATAGAAAGATAATAAGAAAAATAAAGCTTGTATTTGGTGATATGTGACTAATAAATATTAATATTTGGAAGTTTTCAATAATTATTTACATATTCATGGTAAGTCATACGTGACCATTATACATGGTAAGTCATAGTATCTCACACGGCATAAACATAATCATAACAATATAACAAATAAGTTATTCTCAAAAGAACCTATGAACCCTAATCAACGTAAATCGAGAGGAATACAGAACACCATACCAAAACTTGATCTCCAAAACTTTCAACATACATTGAGAGGAATACAACACACCATGTCGAAACTCCGTCATCAAAATTCATAACTTACCCATTAAAAGCTTTTGTCCGTTCGAATGAAAAAGCATATGAACGGTCCCAAACTTGGGAACTACAACCAAGTGGGACACCTAATTCTTTGGAAGTTTTCTATCATTATTTACCTTTTATTTCATTTTGACACGTGTAAACAATTTTTTAAATTATAAACACCCTGATAAGGAAATGGTCCATTGAAGAGAGAGAATTTCCATTGGCCAGATCAAGGACACTGGACATGGGATACACAGGCACCAGAGCTGATTTGACCGGGCAGACTAGATGAACGAGATTGATTTAAAGCGAAAGAAAGCGTTGTGCCAACTTGCATACAAGATTGATATATGAATTTTGAGACTCTAGTCAAATCTTCTCTAACCGTCTTTTCTTACGGGCTATTTAATTTAAAATTTTAATTTAATTGATATAATAATAAGTTAATTTCATGGGTTAATTTGTAATTTTAATTGCATAATTACCTAAATTTAATCGTATTTAAAAGTTGTAATAAATTGGTTTATTAATTTTTATTTATCCCACTTACTACCATTAGGACAAAACTATCAATTCTACCCAACTTATTAATGCATTTTTGTCCCACATAAGTTAGGCTAAAAAAAATATTAATAATTTGTTCATTTTCATTCACTCATATTTTGTATGGAGGAAACTTTTTTTTAATTTTTTAAAATGAGAAGAATTAAAAAAAAAAAATTTTAAAATATTTTTAAAACATAGTAAAGGTTGGGAAAGTTTAAGAATATTATTGGAATGAAATTTTAAAATTTAAAACAAAGTTCATAATTAAACTTAAAAAAATAAAGAAAGTTACAATATTATTGTCCAGAAATAATAGAATAAATTAAAATAGACAATTAAGAAAAAATTAAGTAGTTTAAATGTTTATTAAATTAGGAGAAGATATTTAATGGGTCAAAACAGGAAATAACTCATGGATCTAGTCGCTAGCAGAGCCACAAAAGACTAGGAAATTGATTCTTTTCTGGTTATAAGCTCCCATTGCATCATACGAATTACAAAAAAAGGGGTTTGGGAGAAAAATCTGCACGAATCGGATTTTTTGAGGAACATTTCGAGAGAGATATTTGGTCAAATACCTAGCGACAAACTCCTATATTCCTTTCATTACAGTATTTGTCGGATAAAAAAAGACCAATATAAGGGTCAAAGAAATGAAAAGGCACCTAAACTATAAGACAAGTAAGCTTCTCCAGACCATACAAGTGCTCGGCCAGCCCGTTCTACCTTAACGCACTCCAAATGCAGTTGCCAGTGTAGTAGTAGTTCCTTTCTTTTCAATCCTTGCTAGCTGCTTATCCATTAAGCAGAGGAAATCCTATTTAACAGAAGGATTATAGCCTTATTCTTCCAAGAACGAACTAAGAGGGTCAGCAACTCGGATACTTCCCCCCTAAATCCTAAACCCTAAACCCCTACCGATGCATTTTTACATCCCACCGCTTAGCCCCGTTCATCTTCGTCAAAGTTTTAGATTGGCGACCAAGTCCCTTATCCTTCTTGTTTCCAAGGAATGGGCTATTTCATTTGTGTTATCTGCAAATTCCAACACGTAAATTTTAAGGTATCTTTTTCTTTTTTTTCATAAAAAAGAAAAACGAGTGTTTATATGGCTCAAATAACTCCACTAACTCAAACTAAGCCAACCCAAACCATAAAATTAGTTCGAGTTTGTTGAATTTTTGGAAAATCCTAAGTCCTAACCCTAACCTATTTGAAAAATAAGGTTATAACTCAACTAAACTCAACCCAAATTTTAAAATTATCATAAATGTTGGATGAAAGTCCTAAGGTCTGCTAATTTAGAGAATGATCATGTGTTTATAATCAAATAATACTATCTCCATTCGTAGAAGACCTCTGGGAGAAGCCCAAAACAAAGCCGTGAGAGGTTATGTTCAAAGTGGACAATATCATACCATGTTGGAGAGTCGTGTTTATGTAACATGTATTAGAGTCATGCCTTAAGCTCTAAACTTAGTCATACCAATAGAATCGTGAAAGTAAAAGTAGCGGACCGGACAAACTAAGCACAGTAAAAAAGGTAAAAAGGTAAAAAGAGAGAGAGAGAGAGAGAGAGAGAGAGAGAGAGTAAAATTGAAAATGACAAAAAAGTCCTTGCTTCTAATTTCTCCGAAAGCACATGTCTAGAGTTCCAGAAGTTGGCACACCATGGGTAGCAATGGGAAGAGATTGGGGGGTGGAAGAGGCAGTCCCCACCACGCCACCACCTTCCAAACAAACCCACAAACTGACACCTCTATATATGCACACATCCACTCTCACATCATTTCTCAACTCTTCCTCTTCTCTCTCTTCCTCTTCTCTCTCTTCCCATTCCCTCACTATGATTCGGACTTCCCTCCGCCTTCTCACTCCGAATTTTCCTTCTCCGCCGCCTGTTCTTGGCGGCGCCCGCCGTCAGAATGCCTTCGTGTTGCTTTCCTCTTCTAACCGCTCCGCTTTGCTCTCGCCGACACGTCGTTTTGAATCCACCGAAGCCGCGCGACTCCATGAAGACGAAAACGATGATCAGGTTATTTAAATATTAATAATAATCTATATTTGTTTTAATTTAATACTTATGATTACAACATTACGAGATTAAGGTAGCTGCCAACAATTCTCACTCTATCAAATCATTTTAGATTTCCAAATTTATATAAAAATTATTTTCTAAAATTAAATGCTTTTTTTTTTCTTTTCATAATTATCAAAGGAAAATAGTTTAATGTTTTTTTAATTTGGAAAGAAAAGTCAAATCTGAAATTTCTTTACCATTTGTAATGATTGTTCAACATAGATCTTCAAATTTACTTACTATCTTTGTGTATATTATATAATATAATATAATACAATAATGAGATTACTTTTAGTATTTAATATTAAAAATTTATCAAATAATATAACATAATTTATGTTAACTATTTCAATTAAAACATTTGATTATTAACTTTTTAAACTTTTAATTAAAAAATATGTATATATATATATATATATATATATATGACGAATGATTTATTTACCGTGGTAGGAGTTGGATTTTCCGGGAGGAAGAGTTCCATTTACGAGTGAAATGAAATTCATTACTGAGTCGACTGAGAAGCGGGTCTCGTGTTATCGAATTCTCCACGAAAATGGGGAGACGATTACGCCCACGAATTTCAAGCAGGTTCTATTTTTTTTTTTTTTTTTTTTTTTTTCTGTAAAAAAAATAAATTTTTTTTTTTTTTTTTTTTTTTATAATATAGTTGAGCAAGGATGTAATGATGAAGATGTACAAAGACATGATTACCCTTGAAACAATGGACACCATATTCTTCGAAGCACAAAGGCAAGGAAGAATCTCATTTTACTTAACTTCAGCTGGAGAAGAAGCAGTGACCATTGCTTCAGCAGCTGCGCTTCACTCCGACGACGTGGTTTTGGCTCAGGTACGTATGTACGTATGTACATCAATTTAGCTTATAATGTAATCTCGTTTTGGTTTAAGAGAGTCAGGTCGATTTATTACAGTACAGGGAGCCGGGAGTGTTGTTATGGCGTGGATTTGGATTGCAAGAATTTGCAGATCAGGTGTTTGGAAACAGAAGTGATTATGGAAAAGGTAGGCAGATGCCCATTCACTATGGCTCCAATCTGCTCAATTACTTCACCATTTCATCGCCAATTGGGTAACATGCCTTCATCCCTCAATACTTCATACTTAACTTTGTGGCTATCAAATTGAAACCATGTGTGTCCTTTATTTACTGTCTGTTGCAGAACGCAGCTTCCACATGCTGTTGGCGTTGCTTATTCTCTTAAAATCGACAGAAAAGACGCCTGCGCTGTGACTTATTTTGGAGATGGCAGCACCAGCGAGGTACATACCTTAAATACCCTCTTTTCTTTGCTCCAATATTGAATATTGAACACTTGGTGGTGCACATTCGTATCATATTATCCACTTACTTTGAGCATAAGTTCTCCTGGCTTTGCTTTGGACTTCTCCAAAAAGAAGGCCTTTGTATTCTTTGATTATAAACCCATGATCATTCCCTCATTGAATTTTGTTACTTACAGGGAGATTTCCACGCGGCATTGAACTTTGCAGCAGTGTTAGGAGCGCCGGTGGTTTTCATCTGCCGGAACAACGGCTGGGCTATCAGTACTGCAATCCAAGAACAATTCCGAAGTACCAAATCCATTCTAAAATCTCACACATCTCAATCCCAACCTCTGATTCCCTTTTTCGTTTCCATTTTCAGGCGACGGGGTGGTGGTTAAAGGTCAGGCCTATGGAGTCCGAAGCATTAGGATTGATGGCAATGATGCTCTGGCTGTTTATACCGCCACTCGCAGAGCGAGAGAGATGGCGGTTGCCGAGCAGATGCCGGTTCTGATCGAGGCTCTAACTTACAGAGTTGGCCACCATTCCACCTCCGATGATTCCACCAAGTATCGGGGTGTGGATGAGATTGAGTACTGGAAAACAAAGAGGAGCCCTATGGATCGGTTTGCAAGATGGTTAAGAAATAATGGATGGTTGAGTGAAGAAGATGAGTCCATGCATCGATCCACTGTAAAAAAACAGGTCAGATCCTTTGTTTTTAAATACACTTTCACCTCTTATACCACTGTTTCAAGCTCGTTTCCGAAACAAAATCGTTATCAAACAAGATCCGGTTGAAACTAGGATCAGGACATAACTGGTAAACATAATCAAATTGTTGGTTTTTTAGTTGTTGCAAGCAATCCAGAAAGCAGAGAAGGCAGAGAAAGCTCCAGTTTCAGCATTGTTCAGTGATGTCTATGATCACATACCCTCAAACCTTCATGAGCAAGAACAGGTACTGAGGCAAACAATGAAGAGGTATCCTCAAGATTACCCTTCTGATGTTCCTCTTTAGAAGAAGATTCTATCCAAAAGGGTACATCAGCAGTTGTGCCAAATAAATGTAAACTAAAGCGTACATCAACCGCTTGTGCCAAATAAATGTAAACTCATGATATGATATGATATGATATGATATACTGTAATATCAGCTTCGTGGGTTAAGATCATGCTACCGCTATGGCTCTTTGGAAAATCTTGATGATGATAATGTCACTACCTAAATTGATCTGAAACTCTAGAGCCTTGTTCAGAGTTATTTGGATTAATGGGAACATGTTGTGTTCTTCAATGGACACTAATTTCCTTCAACTTAACTTCAGTGCTTCATTATGTACTCTTATAACCTTCTATTGGGCAAGTCATTCCTATGAAGAAGCCATTCACCATTATAATCACTCCATTGCCTGAACAAACAGCTACCTTTCAATTTAATTCTATGAAGAAGTGTATTCAAAATCTAGCCAAACTGAAATAGTAATAATAATAATAATAATCATAACAATAAATATATAGTTTTTCTAAAAAAATATATTTTTGAAATAGTGAAAACAAACCATAGAAATTAAAGGTGGGTTGACATCATTTTTAGACACAAAAAAAACTAAAAATCAAATGGTTACCAAATGGAACCTTATATTTAAATAAGCACATCAAGTTAGCATGTGAGATCCCACGTCAAATGGAGAGAGAAACAAGTGCCAACGAGGATGTTGGGCTCCGAAGAGGGGGTGGATTGTGAGATCCCACATCGATTGGAGAGACGAACGAGTGCCAGCGAGGACACTGGGCCCCAAAGAGGAGTGAATTGTGAGATCCCATGTCAATTGGAGAGAGGAACAAGTGCCAATGAGGATACTCAGCCTTGAAGGGGAGTGGATTGTGAGATCCCACATCGATTGGGGAGGAGAACGAAACATTCTTTGTAAGGGTGTAAAAACCTCTCCCAAGTAGACGTATTTTAAAAACCTTGATGTGAAGCCCAAAAAGGAAAGCTTAGGGAGGACAATATTTGATAGCGATGAGCTTGGGCTGCTGTATATAGCATAGGGTTGAGCAAATGAAACTTGTATCTAGATTTAGAAACATTTGCATTGGAAGAACTTGTTGGTAGTATAAACCTCAGGAAAACTGGTTGAACTATATAGGGAGGCAGCCAATGATCATCTTCCACAATCTAATTCAGAGTTACTTTCCCAAGGCTAGATCATGTTTTACTCCACTCATTGAATTCTACACAAGGTTTATGAGATTTGCAGTATTATGACTGTGACATCGTATCTTAGGTCCTTCAACAGCTTAAGAGGTTTATGGTTGGGAAATATTTGCCACAATAAAGTTGATCCAACAACTAATAGAGGTTTACAGGTAGAACACCTATCAGATGTCAACAAGCGTTTGATGTTGAAATGCAAATACTCGATTTCTTAGTTAAAATGGGGATCAATTTCAACTAAGATTGATCCTTCACTTAGTTGAACTTGATTACTTGCCACTTTTTACTTTCTTGAATCATACTTGAATCCCTTTCTTGTCTGTTATTTCCCAAAGGAGAGAAACAAACAAGGCACACATTTTCATACAGAAACAAGTGAAGGATAATAGCAAGAAAAGTTTTGGCAATTGGATAGGCAGTGGAATTAGTCCAAATATTCGTAGATGCAAGCAAGCGGGGTGAATCACATAGATAATCCCCTACTGGCCAACGTGCATATAGATAGGGCAGGTGAAAAACGAAAGGGATGGATATCTAAACAATTAAGAGAACCCAGTCTCGAAACCGAAGTATTGATAGGATTCCCAAGTTTTGGATCCTTTTCCATCTGTGAAGTTGCAAGTTCATGGTAAATCAATAAATTGTCAACCTAGTAACAAAGGCTAAAAGAAGACGAGCAAATAACTCTGGCAGATATTCTAGCTCAACGAACTCATAATCCATAAAAGGAAGATTGAAGAACATAAACCTTTTTACTTCAAGGGTGTGCTAAAATGGAATAACAGCATAACGAGTATCCTAAATCCAAATGAGGATGCTCCTGGAGTCCTCGACATAAAATCAATACGAGCAGCAGCCACCAGGTGATGCATTCTCTTGAGGAGGTTTCTCTTTGAAGATGTTCTTTTTCAAACCTGTTGAGCCATCAGCCAAAAGACTGGGCGTGTCCAAAATCTGCAAACACATTTTTAGAGCAGCAAGTTACTGAATGGCTTATGGAGGATTGGTGGGGCAAATTATAAACACTCTGAGATGTTCTTGAATAGGTTCTAGTTTTGGTTCTACCTAATTAAAAAGCATTTCTAAGCTAAATGCCTATTTGAATAACTTGAAAATTTACAATTGCACTCTTGGGCTAACTTGAGAGCAACTGGACATTAATATAGGAGGTTCATGCTGTCCATATTAATGCAGAAGAGGTTCAAGTTTTCACGCACCTTTAACACAAGCTCATCAAAGCATTGTTCCACATTGACTCGAGTTTTTGCGCTACATTCAAGAAATAGGCATCCATATTCTCGAGCAAAGTCGATTCCCTCTTTTTTACTGACTACCCTTTCACTTTCCTGAAAGATAAGATCGCTCAAATTTAAATATCTAAAGCTAAGAATAAGGATTAATTGATTTACAGAAGAAAAATATTATAAACAACTTGTAGCCAATAAACCAAGCTCAATAGAATATAATGGGTTACTTCAGTAACTATGGCACTAATTAAGCCAGATAGTCATACTAATTCAAATCCATAGTTAATTAAATAGGGCAGGGTAGTTACTAGTTACTACTGAATTTCGTAAGAGTTAATGGCATACCTTATCCACTTTGTTTCCAACAAGCATCTTGATGCAATCCTGATTTGTTGAGTACAGGTCAATTTCTTTAGCCCATATGTCAGAGAGATTTGTGAATGTCTCGCGGCGGGTCACATCATACACTAAATTTTTAGGTTGCAACAGTATTTGGTTAACTTAAGAGCTAATTGAATAATAGAAAAAGTAATTAAGACTTAAGAATTTATCAAAACAAGTCATCCCTAGAGTTTAGGAAAAGCCATAAGTTCCAAAGTTGAACCTAAAATCCAAGCTTTTCTGAGGCTCAAAAACCCGAACGAGATTTCATAAGTGGAGCAATGGTAGCATGCTAGTATTATAATTGTAGATAGAAAGTGATGAAATAAAAAGAAGATACCCATAATGATTCCTTGAGCGCCTCTGTAATATGAACCTGTTAATGTTCGAAACCTCTCCTGCCCAGCTGCAAATAGAGAACATTTAAATAACAATAAAATAAAAAAAAAAATAAAAAAAATAAAAAAAACTTAGACAGATACTAAGGAATAAAGAATTTAATTTTCTTCAAATAAAGGTATGGAAAATGTGCTTACTAGATCAAATCTCATCAAAATACACTTAATAATAGGAGGTAGCCACTTACGGAATAAAAGTTCGAACTTTCAAGTAAAGATGTGGAGGATGCGTTAACATAAATCAATTTTATCTTAGTATACCACTGCCAAGCTACATCACACAGACTTGAAAAACATACTGCATGTCTTAGCTGATTACTTACAAAGACCAAAGTTTTTTATATTCAACAGCTATCATAACAAGCCCCAAGTAGCACCATAAAGAAACTAAATTAATCCCTACTCTACAATGATTTTAGTTTCTCTGCTTATGGTTTTTTGTTTGTCATCAGTGAAATCGTAGATTGAAAAACAGAAATCGTCTTTGAGGATGTCCTTTACTTATTCCTAATAATTTCCAACAACAATATAATACCACAAGATAACCAGTAAAATTTTACATGCATGAGACTTTCAAAGATACTAAGTCAGTTAGTGGGCATAAGAATCCACTACCTTATCTATCGAAATCATATAACTCGAATTTCAAACTGCAACATTTTATAATATGAAAAGAAAAACGATGATCAATGCAACTAATGAAATGTTACGTGCATGGTACACCCCCCAGACACTGTCAAGGTCAGCAGATATATGTAAATCTATGTAAATCCAACCCCTACAATTTCATAATTTAGCAGATATATGTAAATCTATGTAAATCCAACCCCTACAATTTCATAATTTAAACATTTAAAGGAAAAGCATGTTAAGGTTGAAGCAAACTGACTAAATAAGCCAGTACTAAGGTTTTATAATATAAATAATTCTCATGCATACTTCTTTATCCATAAAAAAAGTATGTTAAATGCATATCAAACATTCAAAACAAAAATGTAGAAATTAAAATACAGATCAATAACACAATGGGTGAAGCCAAAAGAGGACAGAAACAAATCAAACGACACCATTGTTTTTCCCCAATCATGTTCATACAGGTGCATAACATGAAACACAACAGCAAGATTTCACCTGTGTCCCATATTGCAAGCTTCAACTTCTTTCCCCCAACTGTAACATGCTTAATCTTGAAATCCACACCTAAAAATTATGTAGAGAATTACATTTAGTATGTAACAAGATGAGCAATAGATCATATCATTTTTTTTTCTATAAGAAACAAAAGAATACTTCATTGATGTAAATGAAATATATTGTAGAAAACCAAATGAGTTACAAAAAGGATCTTCAATTAGTTGAGAGGATTGGATGGTGGGGATAGTTTCGTTTCCGTATGTTACCTTCGTCTTTGTTACCCTTTCATCACCATAATATGCTTTTGCGGCTTTTGGACATCCCTTGTCTAATAGGGAGCTTATAATGTATCTTCTTTTCTCTCTATGTTGGCTAGGCCGGTTTTGATGTTCGTTTGTTACCCCTAATCATCCATTAAGTTTTACTATAGTTGTCTAATCTCTCGTTTGTAGGGGTGTTCGAATGACTCGATTAACCAAACTACCCGACCCAAACCGGAAGTTAATTTTTTTTTTTTTTTTTTTTTTTTTTTTTTTTTTTTTTAATTTGGCTTGGTTTGAATTTTTGGAGGACCGAAAATCTGATTCGATTTGCAGGTTGGATTTTTTTTCACCCATCCTAACCCCTACCTCTAGAATTGTTACAAAGGTGAAGACCAATAGTAGATGTTAATGATGCATTGTAACTTGTGGATGTTTGATATATGAGCTTAAGAGATTTTAGCTATTAATGTGACATATATTGTGGATAAGTAGGATTTTTTAAATTAATTAAAAAAAAATTGAAAAGCCGGCGAACCAACCTGAAAATAGAGAGTCAGGTTGGGTTGGGTTGTGAACCTTATTTGATTCATTTTAGTAGGCAACCCGACCAACCCGGAATTTCGGGTTGGTCCAAAAAATTTCCAACCCAACCCGTGTACAACTCTACTCTTTTGTGCAATTCTCACCTCCTCACACCATCTCTATAGTACTCGCTCTAGAAGGTTGAAGTCTAAAGAAGGTAAAAAATTTCAATTGGCAAATCTGACACTAAAGGATTAACACTATTGACTCTATCCAGAGATCATTTTATGTTAACAGGGCCTCAATAGAGCATGCTACGTAAGGGTACTTCTAAGGATATGGATCATATCATGTGGAGTTGTCAGTTCATAGATTTAATTTGGGACAGTCTGTAGGAGACTTTAGAGGTAACAATCCATACAACATGATCCTTATCGAATCTATGAACTGACTGATTCACATGCCAGTTTGTTGGAGACTTCAGATGTGCATTTGGTTCATAACATATAGTGTCAAGCCATGATGGAAGAGCCATTGTTCATTCACCTGCCTTTACAAGATAACAGGGAATTTAATGTCTTTCATTTTCCATTTTTTATCCTTCTCTATACTGTAGAACATTTGACTAGAGAAGAACAGGAAAATTTTAGAAGGATCGAGAGCATTTTGGGAGGTGTGAGCTTAGCATAAAAGTTTTTAGTTCAAAACACCAACAAGTCTTTCATATGTTTTCACCTACATATTTGAATTCTTAGCCAATTTTTAAATTTCAGTAACTTCCTAAGTTGAGTTTGAAAACATTTCTAAAAACTAAAATAAATAAACAAACACCTAATGTTTATAAAATCAATCGTAACCGCTATCAAACAGGGCTTCAATCTTTCATCTTCTGGAATTCAAGACAACTTCAAGCTAAATTGAATGATCATTCGAGACAGATTCAAATAAACAAACGAAGAAAGCCACAAGCCATTGATTACAAAGACGCGATTAGAGTAGAAGAAATCACAGTCATACCAATAGTTGGAGAAAGTTCCTCAAATGAATCAGAAGTGAATCGCAAAAGAAGCGTACTCTTCCCAACTCCAGAGTCCCCAATCAACAGCAACTTAAACAAGTAATCAAACTCCGGTTGACTCGAAGACGGTGCCGACGACATCAGAAACACAGAAAAAAAACACCTTAATCAACCACCATCAACAAAACCCAAATTCAGTCGCAATCAATTTCCCGATCAACACAAATAAAGCATTAGAAGTGAAAGAAGCAAAATACCTTGAAAAAAGCAAATCCAGTACAGGAAAAGGGAAAGGGAAAGTAAAAACTGAGTGAGTAGAGAGGGAAGGAAAAAGCCTTTGAAATTGTTCTTCAGACAGAATTTAGAACTCGCTTGCTTCCCACCGAATCCTCTTCCTCAACTCTTATTTCGAAAAGTGTGCCGACGCCTTTGATTGATATACGGTACGAACAGATCTATTTTTGCAAATTGCAACTGCCGTTGGATTGATAGTCAACCCATCCAATGGTTGGTTTTATTCTAATTAAATATGGTCCTCCTTCCGTTTTCGCTCAAGGTTTTAAAACTTGTCTACTGGAGACAGATTTCCACATGCTTCGTTACCCTCTTCAACCGACGTGGAATCTCACAATCTACCTCCCTTGCGTGCCTAACATCCTCACTGGCACACCGTCCGATATCAAACTCTAATACTATTTATAATCGCTCGAGCACACCGTTAGCAGATACTATTCTCTATGGGCTTTTCCTTCAAGAACCTCCCCTCAAGGTTTTAGAACGCGTCGGTTAAGGAGAGGTTTCTACACCCTTATAAGAAATGATTCATTCCCCTCCTCCCACCGATGTGAGATCTCACAAGATCCGACCCATTCAATCAAACTTGGATTATGTTTGACTTTAAGAGCTAATCTAATTCTAGTATTGTCTATTGATTGGTCTGTATTTTGTATAAAAAAGTGTTAATTTCTTTGATTGAATTATTGAACAAAAGGTTGGATCATTGGCCTAAGAATTAAGGTTGTCTTATCAATTATGTTCTGAATCATTAGAGTCATGCGAATCCTAATAAGGTGAAGCATGACCTTCACTATCGTCCAACTCTAAGATGTATACGACTTCAATCTCACTAGGCAATTCATTACTAAAGAACTAGTGGACTATTTTCTAATAGTTTCCATATGGCATATCAATGTGGGAGTAACCCGGTGTGCTTGACAACTATTAATATTATGTGAACCGTGATGCTCAAAAAATATTTGGGTTGGGTTGGATTAGCCTTTCGAATTGGTTGGGTTCATTTTTTCTGAACACGAACTTGTATTCAAATAATTATAAATTGTGGATAAATGAAACTTTTTTTTTAAAATAATTTTTTCAAACAACTCAACCCGAACCCAACCAAAAAATAGAGGGTTGGGCTGGGTTACCAATCTAACCAACCCAAACTTTCGAATTAAGTAAAAAAAAAAAAATCCCTCTATCTATCCATATCGGGCAGTGTGCTAGTGAGGATTTTGTGTGCTCGAGCGGTTATAAATAGTATTAGAGTTTAAAAAAAAAAATCCATCTAGAGTTCATTGAGCTATTGTCTTTTGTGTTCTATGCATCTGAGACACTTAGTTTTAAAACCTCGTATTTTCTTCCACGTTAGACTTGCATGCCTAACGTGATGGCGCGAAATTCAAATGTGTATTGTTGTAGCATGGTGATGAGATCAAAGATAATCTAAACTAGTTCGTTTTTAGACAGTGACATCCGTAATCGACATTAATAAAAAAACTATGTAATAAATAATAAAATATGTTATATTTTAATCGGACTTGTTTAATTATATTTTTAATAGGTATTTGTAGTGTAACAACTGAGACCGCTAGCAAATATTGTCCTTTAAAAACTCTCCTTGAGGGCCCAACGTTCTCGCTGACACTCGTTCATTTCTCCAATCGATGTGGGACCCCCACCAAATCCACCTCCTTCGTGGTCCAGCGTCCTACCCGCTTTAAGGAATGACCTCTTTGCTGGCACATAGTCCAGTGTCTGGCTCTAATACCATCGGCCAAAGCCCACCGCTAGCAGATATTGTCTTCCTTGGATTTTCCCTTTCGAGCTTACCCTTAAGGTTTTTAAAACGCGTTGGTCAGCGAAAAATTTATTTATGTGGTGTTTCTTTCTCCTCCCCAACTCATATGAGATATGACAGAGTGAAATTATATTACTATTAAACTAAAAAAAACAATGAAAAAAAAAAAAAAAAAAAATCTTAAAGCTCTAACCCTAGACATGGAATTATCGTCATAATTGACTCATTTTAAGGTTTTTTTTTTTCCGACAATGTTAGATATTTATTTAAGCCCGACATGAGAACTAAATCTTTTTATAGTATAATTATTAATAAGTAATAAATTATAAATTTAATTTCGATAACAAAAAGGAAACTAATTAATTAAGATTCTTAAAAACAGATTTCCAAACCTATTCAACGATGATGTTTTTAGCAGTTGAACAACGTTGTTTAGGGATAAATCTATTTTAAGAAAACTACTTAAACCACAATTTTTTATTTTCTTCTTCAATTTTTATTTTTATTTTTATTTTTTTTATGGCTATTAATTATTGCGACAACCTAAATTTGATAATGTAACAAAATTTGTCTAATTTTCATAACATATATAAACACCCAAAGGTGTGTTAATTTTGATGGGCAAAGAGTAAGCCACACCCTCCATCCTAGAAGCCCTTAATTGTTTCGCCATGGAAGAAACGCAGGTGGTGATCGTGGGCGGTGGTCCAGCGGGGCTTGCGACGGCGGCATGCCTCAACCGTCTTTCGATACATAACATCGTACTCGAAAGAGACGATTGCTGCGCTTCTCTATGGCGAAAAAGGGCTTATGACAGGTTGAAGCTTCATTTAGCCAAACCCTATTGTCAACTTCCTTACATGCCATTCCCACACAATGCACCAACCTACATTTCCCGGTTGGATTTCATTGCTTATTTGGATAACTACATGTCGTGTTTTGGGATCGAACCGCGGTGTTGTCGGAGCGTGGAACGAGCTTGGTACGACAAGGTGGAGGGGAAGTGGATGGTGGTGGTGAATAACAAGGGTAGTGGTGTGGAAGAGAGGTATGTTTGTAGGTATCTCGTGGCTGCCAGTGGGGAGAATAGTGAGGGGTTTTTGCCGGATGTTCCTGGATTGAAGAGCTTCCATGGTGAGGTTTTGCATTCAAGTGGGTATGAGAATGGAGAGAGGTTTAGAGGTAAGGATGTTTTGGTTGTTGGATGTGGGAATTCTGGCATGGAGATTGCTTATGATTTGTCTAATTATGCTGCAAATACTTCCATCGTCGTTCGGAGTCCGGTAATAATCTCCTTTCTTCATGTTTTTCTTACCCGATTCATGAATCTTCGTTTAAACGGAGAATGACGGGGGAGTTATCATCCCAATTTGGTATCATTTGGGTTGAGTTATGAACTCTGAACGATCTAAAAATTAGTGTTTTATTGTGTCGGGCAGGTCCACGTGTTAACGAAAGACATCGTTCGGGTAGGGATGTTTTTATTGAAATATCTTCCATGCAAGGTTGTGGATCCAATCTGCATTAATCTTGCAAAGATGAAGTATGGAAATTCATCCAAGTATGGGATTCGTAGGCCAAAAGGAGGCCCTTTTCTTATCAAAGCCAAAACTGGTCGTTCCCCCACCATTGATGTTGGATGCATGAACAGAATCAAGAAAGGAGAGATCAAGGTACAAAGTTCTAACCTATTGATGATATCGTAACCCTAGTTAGTTCATCTCTCGTAAACGTTTTGGATTCAGATTACTTGGTTGATCAAATGTTATTTTGTTTCAGGTTCTTCCATCGATAACATGCGTAAACGAAGACCATGTGAGGTTTGCATACGGCATTGTGAATTACTTCGATGCGATAATTTTTGCGACGGGGTACAAGAGCACGGTGCTGAATTGGCTGGAGGTAAGGGGTGGTAAGTTGATGATTGAAAACATGAAATATGAAAAGGGTTTGAAGCAATTTTATGAAACATTTGATAGGATGAGAAGGGGCAGTTCAATGAGGAAGATGGGTTTCCAAAGCAAAGGCCACCAAATCATTGGAAGGGGGAAGATGGGTTGTACTGTGCAGGATTTGGAAAGCAAGGGTTGCTTGGGATTTCAAATGATGCACAGAACATCGCAAGGGATATAGCAACATTGGCAGCTTGAGATATCAACTTAATGTTCGACCTGTCATGCAGGGGTGGAGGTATTGTAATATTGTTATTTGGGAATATTTCCTATCATTAAATTGGATAATTGATTTTTCCATATTATGTGTTCATTTACTTTACAAACCAATTAATATCACAGTTTTGACATTATGTAAAATTATTGAGTGTATTAGAATATAAAATTAATCAAGTTTGTAAATCTTATTTTTTTTAAACTTATTTTAATGTTCAAATAAATCAATAGACTGAATCATTCAATAGACTTTTGCTAATTTTTTTTAAGTGTTTTTAAAACTTTTTATTTATTCACAATTCATAATTATTAATAGTTTACCGACAAATACAAATCAATCTATAATTATTTAAAAAAAAAAAAAAACAAATTTGTGGACAAGAATAAAAAAAAAGGGGGCTAAGAAAATATAGTTGGGTTAGATACTCATTACAAACCAAAATTAATTTATAAATTGAGCTACTACAAGTGGGCTAAGAAAATGTACAAATGTTTGTATATAATTAACAATTAACGACAAGAAGAACAATTGTTGTCAAAGTTGTTCTTTAATCCCTCAGACATCATTGTTATTTTCACAGAGGTTGGAGTGTTGTCTTGGTTTCCTGCCCATGATTGACTCTTCAGTGTTAGTACTCAAAGGAGATTTTTGTAGCATAAAATGTTTTCTAGGCATGATTGATTCTTGGTTTTCTGCCAGTTTATAAGAACATGGCAAAGAATAAATCATAGATCATTTGTGCATTTAAGTTGGCTAACTTGCTCGAAGGCAATTGTCACACAATCATAGCACGATCCGTAAAATTTTACCCTACCTAAAACTCGAGGCATTACACAGATGCTCACCCATGAGCTTTCCCTCGTGGGTCAAGGTAATGATCACACAAGCCAACAGGAAAACAACACACAAATCAAATAAATCCCTTGTGTGTGTGTGTGTGTGTGTGTGTGTGTGTGTGTGTGTTTGTGTGTGTGTGTGACTTCAAAAGGCAACAAACACATAGCAAAGACAGCGCTATTAGTATAATCTCCCAAAAGGAAGCATGCAAGGGCTCCAAAGGGCAAAGAGCGCAGAGTAAGGACATTGACTCATACCTTAGTTATCAAATGGGCGCTATACAATTAACACATTCCATTTGGGCAGATGCAAGAATCAATGAAGCTTTACCAGAGCACGCATAATTTGTGTAACCTAAAAGAAAATACACTTTAAGATACCGAAGACCTCATGGCCACAATCGAGCATCTAAGGCTTGAGAAAAGACATTGACTCGTACCTCAGTTATCAAATGGGCACTATACAACTATACAACTCACACATTCCCATTTAGGCAGATGCAATTACCATCACAGAGAGCACCAAGCAAACACTACGTCTACAATAAGGATAACAGGTAATGCATTAAAACCAAACACAGGATGACAATGCCCTCAGAACTCATAGCTTAATTCCTCATTGACAATGCTTGCATTTCATTCGCATACTAGCCTCTACTCATCTACAGCCACTATAAAAGAAAAGAAAGGAAATGGAAAGCGTATAATGTATATATATATATATGTATGTATGTATGTATGTGTTTGTAGAGTTTGAGAAAGAGAGAGAGAAAGAGTTATGGTTGAGGGCAAAGGCTAGTACTAGAAATCAATGCAAATGCTTCAGAGCACGAGTTTTTCCATCATCGGGCACAGGCAATTTCAAGATGCAAACACTAATCAATAATATGCAGATTCCTACACCTTAAATTGTTCTCTTTATCATTATCAACATTTCATAATTTAATAGCATAGCATATTTCATGCTTATTAACTTTCCTAATAAACTATCCCACAAAAGGCTGGCATTTACACCTTTTCTGTTCATATACCTTGACCATTGATGACTACAAAAAATAGGGTCACATGAAGTAATATAGGTGTCCTAGAACAGCTGGGAGTTTAGAGAAAAATTTTGAAGTAACTTATAAGGCAGAATATAAATCTAGTTAAAATTTCAAACAAAATTACAAAGTCATTAAGAAGAATTTTTTAAAAACGTGTTTTAATTGATAAACACAATTCACAAATACACTACTTCTGTAAAATCTGACTACAACATCAGTTACAGTTTCATGTAGATTAACCATTTCCAAGATGCCCTCAGATATCATAATCATACTTCATCATTTCTAGATGTATTTGATTTTCATTACTAGCCTCTGCACATCCTTAACCACTCACAAAAAAGAAGAAGAAAAAGAAGAAATCAGATATATGGATTATCAGATAGGCAGATAGATAGAGAGATAGAGAGAGATAGAGAGAGAGAGAGAGAGACACAGACAGACAGATTATGTGTGAGTTGGCTAATGGCAAAGGCTTATAATGAAGATCATTAGTATCTGCTCTAATCAGTGAATTCCATCATCGGGCAGATGAAACTTTTAAAGCAAAGCCAATTTCTTCATACAAAAAAGTCCAAATACCATACAATCAGCACATCTCTGAAAATACAATTCAAAGGAACCAACCTAATCAGAAGCGCATCCCACCCCGACCAATTTATATATATCTATATATATGCACATTAAAAAACAATTATAATAAGAAGAAAGAATACAGTAAAATAAGATTACAGTAAAATCTAGAAATCTTTATGACCATGAGTTCAAGCCAAACCCAATTTTATAATGTCAAATATTATGAAGTCAAGTGATTGTGTATGAGATTTGTCAAGACAAATGACTTTACACCCAATATAAAAGTCACGTATATTATCATATATTCATGTCTATAAATAGCGACAGCAAATCATGAATAAAAACAAAATATTGAAAACAAAAGGATAGAAGAATCACTAATTCAGAAAGAAACAAAGATTCAAAATTTATCATGATCCTGAACTTTCACCTTTACCTGTTTCGATCCATGTACTTGGGGAAAGAATGCTTTTAGGTCCTTATCATTAAATTTATGTCAGGCGTGAACGATTCGAGGTGCTACCATAACTTTAGAACCCAAAAGCTCTATATTGAATATCAGCCTCTTTAAATTGGCCATGTATAACCAGCCTATGTGACACTCTCCCACCTTGCTGCAATGACCTAAAAAAAACCAACTAATGAAGCTACAAGCATTCAAAAGAATGGACAACCCTTCTTAAAGATCACTTCAAAAGAAAAACCGAAAACTTATGCAACATATATATAAAATCTGGTATTGGAATTGGAAAAATGGTGGTCAACACTTATGTTAAACTACATAAAAATATTTAACAGCTGATATAAAAAAAAAAAAAAATTTATAATGCTTGCATATAAACCAGAATGGATTAAAAAAAAATTATATCAACGAGTGTCCAAGCCAACTCACATGCATCTCGACTAATTTCACCAAAACACCACCTAACTCTGTTACATTGGTTGATAAGAAACGCGTAAGATACTAAATCTTAGATAGGTGACCACCAATTCTCTTATTTCTCCCAGGCCTTTATGCCCACTAAGTCAACACATGATGGTTAGCCAAAATTGATTAAATTAAAAAAAAAAAATTGTCTCGAAATAAGATTTGGAGAACAAAAAATAACTTTATGCACAAGTTCCTTGCACTTCAAAATTAGATGTTTCAATATTTGATATCATTCTTGAAACTAAATCGTCACTTTAAAGTTAAATCGTGCAAACTGGGAAAGAAACTTAGTAAAACAATTCAGTGAACCTTTAAGATCAGAGTATGGGAAAATGCCCTCAGTCAAAATTGATTTTCATCACTACCTCTACACAGCAACAGCCACTATAATAATTTACCAAAAGAGAAGGCAAATATATTGGGAAAAGACAGATAGATTGGATGGGTTTGTGTTTGAAGAAAGAGAGAGAGTGAGAGAGAGAGAAAGAGAGTTGTGGATGAGGGCAAAGGCTTGTGATAAGAATCAACTTAACAACTCCAGAAATGAGTTTCTCCATCATTGGGCAGGTGCAATTTTCTGATGAACAGTGGAAAAATGCGAACATAGAGATCAATAATCAAGATACTAAAACAAGCAAAACAAAAATTTCAGATCACAGTTGTTAGATATGAGAATCATTTAGAAATTAGATCATTTAAAAGAAAACAATCCTATTTGCATGTACAAGATTAAAACGTTGAGAAACAAGCTAACTTAA
Source organism: Cucurbita pepo subsp. pepo (assembly GCF_057944985.1). Classification (NCBI taxonomy): domain Eukaryota; kingdom Viridiplantae; phylum Streptophyta; class Magnoliopsida; order Cucurbitales; family Cucurbitaceae; genus Cucurbita; species Cucurbita pepo. Next base: position 5,878,111 of record NC_141799.1, read on the forward strand.
AAAATTTAGTACAAAAACAGTAATACATCTAACAAATTTCTCATTCAATAGCATGCAACTCAACCAAAAAAAAAAAAAAGAAAAAAACGAACAAAAATGCTATCCTGAAATTAGAAAAACAAGTAATAATAAATAAAAAAACCGTGGCTATTTAATCCAAATGAATTATGACTGGATACTTCATAAAGAACAGTAAACAGATACGCTTCAAATGCATATACTGCAAATGAACAATGATGAACATATAAATTAAACAAATGACTAGAAACAAAATCAAGTTTAGAGGGATCAGATTCAGCATCCTAAGCATCACTCACCTCACACATATAATTCGTAATACCTCCAAACAGATTTACTAAATCCTAATCAACAGCATAAAACAAACAAATATAAGCAAATCTAGGTAGGACTTGCCATTAAGCCAGGACCCAGTTAATAAAAACAAAAGAAAATCCAAAACATGAATGATCGACACATTGACAACTGAAACTAACCCATTTTAGGCAAACCCCAACAAAAACAAAAACCATTAAAATAACCAGAGTGCTTAGTACTATGAAATCTGGACATGCAAGGGAGAAAAAAGAAATGAAATTAACGCACACCCACAAAGACTCTGGGTGAAATAGTTGAGATCAACTCCATAAATAAGAGAAGCCCTCAGCCCTAATAGCGTAAACTAAATCATCCATGGAATAGACGAAATGGGGTTCACGAAAATCCCTTAGTAAATGCCAGAAGGCAGTGAAGGGGGGAGTAAAGGGTGATTAACGATGAACAGAGGGGACAGCAAGAGATTAACAAGGGGTATGTTTGCCAAAAATGGGGGAAATTGAGTTGTTTGTCTTATCTCTCCGGACTGCCACGACTAGATTAATCGAGGAAGGGAAACTAAAGGAAGCCCCAAGAAACGATGGAAGAGAGGAACAAAATACATAAATATGGCTTTTGAAGGGTCAGATAGAACTGTGCTATCATAGCACCGGAGCCTCGGGTTCGCAGCCGAGTTAAAGTAAAAAATGCTACTTTTCGTACCTCAAACAGTGTTCAAATATATATCTTTTTTATTCGTCTTTGAACCTAATATATTTAACGATATTATTGAAATTTTTGGTATGAAAAACGCAAAAAATTACACTGATATTCTGAGATATAATAGAATTTGGTTTCATTATTGAATTTTTTATGCTGATTAACTCTTTCCCCATTTTTTACTCACCAATTTGGCCATCCATCAACTTTCCATAAATTACCTTTATTAGGTATAATAAATGAAAAATATTTGAATTAAATGTTAAAAACAATATTCATATATCAAACCGAATCTGCATTTTATCAAGGTTACTGACATTTAGAATTCGAAACTACGGATTTCTCTTTTTGTTTACAGCTCAAAATCTACTGAAAAATTAAGCTTTTCTTCCTTCACCAACATTTCCCTACGACTAACACACAATTTTCTTCAAAATTTTAAGAGTTTTTTTCTTTGTCCCTAAATTTTTCTTAAGTAAAACTATATATATTGCAACTCAAAATACTATTAAAAAGGTATCAGTATCATATAATTATCGATTGATTGTTCTTTTGAAGCCAAATCTGAAGATAGGCGAATTCCAATCCCATTTCCATTTGTTTTGCAATCAATGTTGTAAAAAGAACATAACATTGTCATCCTTTTTCTCAGATTTTGGATGGGCAAAGCTCCTCTCTCTTCCATGGATTTGCAAGGCCTCTTAATTGTTAAAAATAGGTATTCCAGACAATGAATTTAATTATAAGAAACGTATAGCTATGCATACAGCTGAAAGCAGATGGTAAAACATTTGACCATGAAGAATTTGAGGGGAGTGATGATGAAATCCATTGTCATTGATGAGATAAATTCGAAAAACTACAACATTATGAAGATTTAAAAAACAAAAGCATCAATCAAAAGGAGATAAGACTTAGCAAGGGTCAGAATCACAGAAACTAAAGGGATTATGCAGAAGTATAAGGTTTTTGATTATGAATTTGGAGAAATAAATTTTCTTATAAATTAGAAATCACAAACAAACATGGGAATACATAGTTTATGAGTAGGACGATTCAAAGGAAGGAAACAGAGTCTGCAAAAGAAACAGGAAACAACAGAACCAAACAACAGACAACAAACTAGAAAACATATTAAGCAACAAGCAAGACAAAGATACTAACTTCTAAATTGTAGAAAAAAATAATTTCAAATGGGTTGAATTAATCTGCTTCCAAGGCTGCATTTTTACAAGAAATACAGTAAGAAACTGCCCCAAATCCAATGCAAATACCAATCATATTCCACAAGTTGCCCTAAATTCTCGAAGTCGGTATAGAATCCAAGGAAACAAGCAATACAATAAAATAACAACAACAAAGCTTGAAACAAAGAAAAAATAAATTTAGGAAACAAAAAGAATTGAGCTGCATTCAAGAAAGCAGTTAGAATCAAAGCCCTCAGATCTCATAGCTTTAATGAATCACGCACGGCATAAAGCAAACGACATTCGTTCATCAAAAGCCTTTACCAGTAGTGACGTGTGTGGAATTATATGTATGGAAAGAACGAATGAGGAGGTGATGATGGAGATGGAGATAAGCAAAGGCTAATGACGAACTAAGCCATCTGCAGCCGCTCAATAAACAATGTTTTCCATCATTGGGCATAATTGAAGTTACCAATCTTACGCAGCAAGTAAACAAGAAAAATAAAACAAAACCCTAAGAATCCATAGCCACAATCAACAAACATAAAGAAACCAAACAGAGGAAGACGACGGCAAAACACAAAAGCTTAGAAGGACGGAATACAGAAGATTTAGGGCAAGTCGCTTTAACCTGGATTTTATAGAGAGCTCTGCGATGGATTTTGCTGTGAACTGCCCACTGCGAGATTGGCGGCGGAGAAACCTGCTGAAAAGCCCTAGTATGCAACAGAGATGAAATGAAGGCCCAAATCATAGATATGGGCCTGGGCTTGGGCCTGGGCTTGGGCCTGTGAGCTTAAAACATTTGGCCCAAAACTACAGAAATTCCTGTATTTATTTTAGACTAGTTTCCAACGTTCTATGTTATAATTATTTTTCATGAATATTTATATTATTTGACTGATGGTAAGTTATCTATTTATAATCAAATAAATTAGGAGGATATAAAAAGAGTAATAAATAGAAAAATAATATATGGAAAGATACCTATGGTAAGAAGACAAATATTTATATATTCACCTATAATAAAATATCAAATATGATATATATGGTAAACTATAATTTAGTATTAAATATCTTTGACACCCCTGCAAGCTGACCATAAAATTTGAACGAATGTGAAGCTTGGATCTAAAAAATTCAAAGAGAGGTCGAGAAACACTTTTCGTGAAAATGTCAACAACCTGGTTCGGAGGAGGCGTAGAGAAACACTTTCTTGCCCATCGAAAATTGTAGAGGGATCGACACTCAGCGGCGATGCTACCTTGGCTTCGGCGAGAATATGTCTAACCCATGAAGAGGGATCGTCGCTCAACGACGATGCTGCCTTGGCTCTGGCGAGAATATGTCTAACCCAAGAAGTAGAAGGGAGAAACTTAGAGCAAGGGACAAAGACAATGCTGAAGTCAGAAGAGTCACCACATTGGGCGAAGGAGCCAATTTTGGTGAGAAGGGCGACGGCGACTTGGTTGGCGAAGAGGCCAGTGCGGCGTCCAGATTCAAAAGGTAAATCTCTGCAAAAGGTCGATAGGTTTCTCGAGATTTTGTATATTTTCGATGGGAACGCTATGAGGATTCTGAAGTTAGGGTTTTTGTGAAGGATGAAGAGCCGATTGAGAAGAAAATTAGAGAGGTTATGTTGGCTAAGGGGAAACCAATTGTGTTGGAGAAGGTGAGGTTGTATGTACAGAATATGGCGAAGGGTGATTTGAAGGTCAAAAGGGTGGAGTTGAAGAGTAATCAATTGACTTCGCTTGTGGCAGCCATGGAGACTGCATCTGCGGCGTCAAAGCCAGCAATGGTGGTAGGAAAGAATAATAGAGGATTCAAAAGCCATTGAAAAAAAAAAAGGATCAGGGTTGTTAAACGGAAAGGGCTATGATACCATGACAATGTTTGTTTAATCTACTGCACCTAAATGATGTGAAAGTTATCTATTTATAATCAAATAAATTACTAGGACATGGAAAGAGTAATAAATGAAAACAACAGTACGTCTAACCAATTCTAATTTAGAAAATTAGAATTAATGATAATTTAAAAACTGGTTGGGCTCGATTGAAGTAAGACATACTAAACTAGTTCTTATTCAAATGTCGTCCCAAAAGCTTGTTGGGTCAGTTGGAAACTAGTCTAAAACTCTAACAAAAGGGCTGCAACGATCATATCACAATTTGAAAACAAATAAAACGAACCAATTCAATGGATGTTACCAAAAATGGCTCGGGCATCTGTTGGATTGATTGGGTCTCACAAGCAACATTCAACCTGCCCACAAAAACGTGTCAGAGTGAGAGGAAATGCGCTGACGCAGGCCTAAATTCATTGCTGCCGGTCTAAACGTGTCGCTGCCCACGCTGGAGCGCCTGTAGAATGGGTCACGTCGTGTTCTAGATAGGGTCTTGTCGGCGTTCTCGCGCAAGCATACTCACACGTTGATGGTGCTGTCAAAGCCGCACGCCTAGGTGTTGCCCTCGATCAAAAGACAAGATTATAGATATTATCTCTATTAATACAAACTATTCTAAAAAATTCGAAGAAAGAATTTAACCTTTTTTTAATTTTTGGGTTAATAAGTTATAATATCTAGGCTAAAGGTAGATCAAAATAAGATCGTAGAACACGATTGAAGCGCTTGAATTTCATTAAAACGATTAAATGTCATGTGACTAAAAGAAGTGTAGGGCATTGATTTTCCAAAGAGGGTAAGTGGTAGCTAAAGAAGATGGCTTGAATTAGTATGTTGATCTCAAAGAATGTGATTAAAATATATAAGGGAATATAGTAATGATTTCCCAAAAAGCATATAAATTAGGTGCATAGGAAAATGAAAAAGTGTTTGATTTGGAATCCTTAGTGCTTGATGCATTATGCTCTTTAGCCATGGGATTATCCTCTAAAAAGGTGGTTTAATTAATTAATGAACCTAACTTTACCCTATCCCTTCATAGTGCTTTTCCAATTAGATTCTCCTACGATTGAAAACAAAGTTTGATTTCGTGGTCAAATATTTGCCAAATGTAATAAACAAATATTAAATGGTTAGCATGATATATATAGAAATTTCAAATCGTTATAGAACATGTTCACTATCGTCTAAAAAGTATACAAACATCTAATACTTTAGTTGTGCAAAAAAGGTTATGATCGAGATAGAAATAACAAAAAAGAGAAGATGTAAGGAGAAATATACACGGGGACACCGAGATAGAAAACTCTATGTCATCTAGGGTTGTCTGTATCAGTGGACGACTTATTGTTGCTCTGACTCACACTTGTGTATAACGCTTCTTCCTCACCCTTCATTCAAGATTCTTCAATGATGGACTCCAAATTTAGTTAAGTAATTTTCTGACAGATCGACTTGATCCTATGAAAGTATTGTGCAATTGTTTTGTCATGTTGTAAGATTGATGAGAGCTTGTTCTCTTGAAGTTGTAGTCTCGTATCGTTCTTCTTTAAGAAAAGTGTCACGAACATGTCTCATGCTTCTTTCGGTTTCTTGTGATCTTGAATGTTCTCTAGCCTCTCTTCTTCAACTGTGGTTTTCAAGGAAAACATTACCTTGCCTTCTTTTATTCTCCATTTGTGCAAGGTATCATTAAGATTTCCTCAAGTGGCACAATTTAGCTTCTGCTAACGACCTCCTAAAAGTCTTGTCTATATAGATAAGACAGCATGCATGTTGCTCACGTATTGTAGTTGTTGAGTTTCTTGATTCTTTCGATGACTTGGAGATCACCCATTGTGTTGACAATACCTGTAACGACCCTAAATTTCCACATACTCAGAGTCGCTATTAGTGTCTCATGCTCATCTCTAATGCGGAAATATAACTCTTACATGAATATAATTTATAACTTAAACTTTGAAAAATGCTTAAAACTTCTTCTTCTTTGGAAAACACAGCCATGGTCTTACGCGTTTAAATACGAAATACTAAAATTTAGAGAAAATAAAAATAAATACAAAATAATTTAAAACAATGAAATGCAAAAACACTTATTCTAACTTAAGACTAGAATTTAAATATGAGTCTACCCCATGCACGTGCTACAGTCTCTGCTCGCGATGCCGCCGTTCTCCATACAAGTGCGCGTTGCCTTTATTTGAAAAATGATGTGGCACATGGCCCAAGTATTTCGAAGAATACTCAGTAAGTGGCCCCACTATAAGCGGCCATGCAAATGCAAACATATGCAATCATGATTTAGGGACCTATCTCTAATCATCATAAGGGTGGCCTCCAGTCTCGGACAAATTGGATATATAGTACTTCACTACACACGATTCACACGTGTGAGTGTGAATCCCCAGGGTGCTCGCACACCCCCTGGACCCTCTGGTCAAGCTAATCTGTAGCGGCGTTTGGAGGTTAGCGGAACTTCATAGTGTCATGCGTCTCATGAACACCCTCATCTGTGCACATTGGCACTCACGCGCATTCGCACTCATCATCATACTGTGCACGTCCGCACTCATCATATCTAGGGGAAATAGCTCTATGCTTATGAACATACAATATGCATGAGGTCCCTCTAAATCCATCATAATGTCTCTTTCTAACACAACCCTCTAGTCTCATCTCTTTGTTACTCTAGGTAACACATACTCGTGGATATTTATATTAATATCATTTTCATGCTCTTAGGGTTGTGACATGGAAATCAACCCAAGGGAAAGTATGTAACGGATTACCTTGATGATCAAGATCAAGAGTAAAGAAACTTGTGATTCGAATAACTCCACAAGAGGTTTGATCAATACCACTTGAATGATTCTACATGCAAGTTCTAAACACAAAAATTTGCAAAGAAAGTTTAGCTCTCAACAAAGCGAAAATAGAAATTATATTCTTAATTCCAAAATCTCATGTCTAATCAAAGAAAAGAAGACTTTATATAGCCTTTACAACCTTAACCTATGTCATACATAACTCCCAAATTAAATGGGCTAGTAAATGAGAAATACCCATAACCTCCGTATTAAAATGGCTAGTTAATGGTGGAATATAGTAACCTGTTTGGATTACAATATAACCTTTAACTCCTATATTTAAAACTAGCTTAAATATGACAAACAAAAAGTTAAACTATAATTAAATAATGCAATGAATAAAATGTGCTTATTAGTCATCCTTGGACTAGTTTCATAAATTCAGTGGAGTTCATTAAATGCAACTTAAAGTGCATTTAATTCATCTCTTTCTTGAAGCTCAACTTTGCACAACATATAAGGGAGGTTTCCAGCGTCTTCTAGAATTTCCTTTGATGATCTCACCATAGCTTGAATATAACTGTATAAGGTTTGTTGTAGCTTCTTGGTTCTCGTCCTTGTAATTGGACCTTGAGGTATGGAAATTCCTTGGTCGTGGTTCATATCAGGTTGTGTCCTATGTTGATCTAACGACATGATGCAATATGACACTCATCATCATATAGCATGCTCAATATGGAAAACATCATCATATTAAGGTAAACGTCACACAATCACCATACTCATCATATTGCCATAAAGTGCATCAAGCATATCAAGTACGTCATTCATCAAAATATATATATATACTACGCACATCATCAAGCATCATAACTCATACATAATCATAACTCATACATCGTCATAACTCATACATCATCACATACTATCATACGACATCGTACGACACAGTTCATACATCATCATAATTCATATAATTTTTAGTCTATCCTATAGTAAGCCACTTATCTGGTTGGCCTTAGCCGAAGTATTCCCTTATTTAATTAACGTAAGCTCTCGTTCCTTGGGAGCTGCTCTAAAGGTTGTCGGGGTTCACCTCATATCGCACCGTTCGTCACCTTTCGTACAAGTATTTCACATTTTAATTAATAATCCAACTAACAATGTGAAATACGGCTCTAAAACGGTCTCAGTAAAAATCGAATTCCACGTTGTCATTGTTTCTAAATTTTGTCGCATAGTAAAACTTAAATTAAAAACATGTCAATCTTATTTCATGGTGCTTGAATCATTCAATCCAACTATAATTTGTTATAATATCATATTCTCTCGATACAAAATAATAATAATTTCTCACCTCTTCCTTTTTCCTTTTCTATGCTGTACCAATCTATTTCTCTTGTCTCTCTATTTTTTTTTCCTTTCCTACAAAGGACCGTGCAATTATAAGTCATTTTTCAATCAATTCTATTTTCTTCTCTTTCCTATAAATGACTATCCAATTAACAAAAGCATGTTTTTTCTCTTTCCTAAAAGTGACTATCCGGGTATCAATTTTCAATCAATTCTAATTTTTCTGCTAGAAAATGAAGATGCAATTTACCGAAGTCATTTTCAATCAATTTTGATTTTATGTCAGATATCTAAAATCTAAATAATTACATAAGATATAAGAAAAGATATCTAATTAAGATAACTTTTCTATCCATTTCCAAAATATAAAAGAAAAGACATCTAACTTACCTATACTTTTCTTCTCTCTTTCCTCTTTCATTCCCCGTTAAATCTGCTTGAAGCCAAGCCATTTCTTATTTTTCGTTCTCGCATTTTTTCTCTTCTCAAAATCTTTTTTTTTTTTTTTTTTTTTTTTTCAAATCATTTTGAGGTTGTAGGAGGGGTAAAGATATTTGGGTGAAGGTGGAGAGAGACTATCATTTATTTATTTATTTTTAAATTATTATTATTATTATTATTATTATTATTTATTTATTTATTAAAAAAATTTCGATCGTTACATTATACACCCCTAAAAAAAACTTTCGTGCTCAAAAGTCTCAAACTCTTATTTCGTCCTCATGCTCTCACGTAACTTCTTCGGTGTGGTGGTTCTACCACAACATCTTAATGAATGCAATGTCCCTATTGCGTAGCACTTTCACTTCGTGAGCTAGGTTCCTTATGGGTTTTTCCTCATTACTCAAATCTTCATTGAGCTAAAGGGGCTCGTAGTCTATTACGTGGATGAGGTTCATCATGTATTTCTTTAGTATCGACTTGTGAAACACATCGTGTACTCCTGAGAGGGAGGGAGGAGTAGGGCTAACTTATACGCTACTAGACCGATCCGCTAGAGAATCTCGAATGGTCCGATAAATCTAGGACTTAACTTGCCCTTACGTCCAAACCTCATGACATCTTCCATGGGTGTCAATCTCAAACTCTAAGCTTCTAGGCCTTATATCAGAGTAATTTTTCTGTCTACTTTGAGCGGTACGCATCCTCGCTCGGATTTTTTAGGATAGCCTCATTGGTGACTCAGACCAGCCCGGGTCCTACTAGCTCTCTCTCACCTACTTCGTCCCAACATAGTGGGGACCTGCACCGTTTTTCATACAGGACCTCGAATGGTGTCATTCAAATAGTGGCTTGAAAACGCAACTTCCCTTAAAGCCTATTACGCAAGTGCGTAGCGTGTCCTCTAAGATTTGGTTTAGGCGGCTCCAATTGTCCATCTGTTTTGGGGTGGAAGGCGGTGCAAAATCGAGCTAAGTACCCAACGCTTTTTGAAGTCCGCGTCAAAATGCTGACATAAAGCGTGGATCTCGACCGACACTATAGACACTCGAACTCCATGTAGTCTTACTATTTCTTTCACAGACAGTTGCGCCCCGTTATCAACTGTATATGTGGCTATCCCTGGTAAGAAGTGTGCCGACTTGGTCAACCTATCGACAATTACCCAGATCACTGTATAGCCTTTAAGCGTTTTGGGTAATACTACTAAGAAGTCCATTGCTATTTTCTCCCACTTCCACTCCGGTATACTTAGGGGCTGTAACATCCCTGTTGTCTTTTGTTTAGGAGCTTTCACTTGTTGCCAAACTAAGCACTTGCTCACAAACTCGACCACATCCCTCTTTATGCTCTTCAACTAGAAATGTTGTTTTAAATCTTGGTACATCTTAGTACCTCCTGGATGCATGGAAAATGGCGAGTTGTGAGCTTCCGTCAGTATCTCTTTCCTTAACTCCTCTATTGCCAGGATACATAGGCGTCCTTGATATAATAGTCCTTCATCTAAGGACTTCAAGAATCCGTCTATCGGACTTTCGTCTAGCTGGCCTAGGATTTTCTGTAAGTTAGGATCCTCTCATTGGAAGGTAATAATTCTCTGCCTAACCGTAGGTTGCACTGTGAGTCTGGCCAGCTGTGCTATGACTCTCTCGGTCACTACAACTATGTTGGCTCGCTCGAATTCTCTTTGTACCCTTACTTCCTTTGTAATGAGCGTCGCAGAGTGGGCCATTTTTTTACTTAAAGCGTCTGCGACCACGTTTTCTTTTTCAGGGTGGTACTGGATATCTACATCGTAGTCCTTCACCAATTCTAGCCACCTCCTCTGCCTCATATTTAACTCATTCTGGGTGAAGAAATATTTAAACTCTTGTGGTCGGTAAAAATTTGAGTTCTCTCCGTACAGGTAATGTTGCCATATTTTCAGCGTGAACACTCCAGCGGCCAACTCCAGGTCGTGGGTAGGGTAATTCTTTTCGTATTCTTTTAGTTGACGGGACGCGTATGCAAAAACTTTACCGTGTTGCATTAACACACATCCTAGTCCCTTCTTGGATGCGTCACTATATATTACATACCCTTTTGAGCTCTCGGGTATTGTGAGTACTGGGGCGGTTACCGATCTCTCTTTTAAGTTCTAGAAGCTTGCCTCACAAACATCATTCCATTTAAATGGTACCCATTTTCTCGTTAACTGTGTCAAAGGCGAGGCTATCCTAGCGAAGTCTTGCATGAACCTTCGATAATATCCCGTTAGTCCCAAGAAACTCCGTACTGATGTTACTGTAGTTGGACGTTTCCACTTTGTGACCGCTTTAACCTTAGTAGGATCTATGGATACTCTATCCTTTGACACCACGTGTTTCAGGAAAGAGACTTGTCGTAACCAAAATTCGCACTTTGAGAACTTAGCGTACAACTTGTTCTCTCTTAGGGAGGGTGGCTAGGACTTTTCAGAGGTGTTCCGGGTGTTCCATGTCTGTTTTCGAGTACACTAGGATGTCATCAATGAGCACGATCACAAAAGTGTCTAGACAGTCCTTAAACACTCGGTTCATTAACTCCATTAACACAACTGGGGCATTGGTGAGGCCAAATGACATCATTACGAACTCGTAGTGATCGTACCTTGTCCTAAATGCAGTCTTTGGTACGTCTTTTTCTTTACTCTTTATTTAATGGTAACCTGACCGCAGATCTATCTTAGAAAATATCGTTGCCTCTCTTAGTTGATCGAATAAGTCTTCTAGTCTAGGCAAAGAGTATTTGTTCTTTATGGTTCTCTTGTTTAGCTCTCTGTAACCGATGCACAGACGCATCGATCCCTCATTCTTCTTAATCAAACAACACTGGCACACCCCATGGGGATACGCTAGGTCGAATGAACCCTTTATCTAGCAAGTCTTGTAACCGTGCCTTAAGTTCCTTCAACTATGTTGGCGCCATACAATAGGGTTCTTTGGAAATAGGCCTAGTTCCTGGCTCGAGTTCGATGACAACGTCAACCGCTCAGGAAAGGGGTATTCCAAGTAGGTCGTCCGAAAATACATTCGAGAACTCGTTTACTATTGGCACATTTTCTAGGGTCTTTTCTTTTCCTCTTACGTTTACTACACATGTTAATATTGTCCAACTGCCTTGTTGGACTAACCTCTTTGGTTTCATCATCATGACTACCTTTGGGGTAGCCCCGATACTTGTGCCATTAAATTTAAAGCTAGGTCCAACCAGTGGTGAGAATATCACTTTTTTTTTTTTTTTTTTTTTTTTTTTTTTTTTTTTTTTTGCGACAGTCTATACTAGCACGGTTTGAAGCTAGTCAATCCATGCCTAGTATTACGTCGAAGTCGATCATCTTTACTACTATTAGGTCTACGCTTAGAGTTTGGTCAGCTGCTATTACTTGGTCATTCTTTACTCTATCCTTAGTTACTAGGTCTACCTCGCAGGGGTGCTTGCCGACCATACATGCAATAAGGGTTCTAATTCAAACTCTGTCTCTGATCCTTCTCAAGGTGGACTCTCTTCAGCCTCACCTCGTCCTCTACCTCTAATAGGAGGTCGTCCCCTTCCCTGTCTTACTCTTTCGCGTGATCTAGGTAGCATGGTTTTACAAACCAAGATAGCATCTCTTAAGTCTAAGGCTCATTACTTATGAACTTATGCTATACATCACATATACTAAGTTCACATCATACTGCAAACAAAATCACAAAGCATGCAACACATCACATCATACTCTTAAATAAGTACGTGAAATATCACACCACTTTCTGTAATATTAACATAATAATGCATGCGAGTTCGAAAGCGTTTCTCTTTTCTTATCTTGTGCAAGGCGTACCTGACGGTGACAGGGCATCGACGTTGGGACCATGGAACGTGCGAAGTCTACATCGTAGGCTAGTCTACAGAATCTAAAACCTAGAGCATGCACTACTCACGACACAATACCAAACAAACTTTTTCGATACAAAACTTGCAGAGTTATGCACTACTCACGAAACAAAGAAACTCACTAATAATCTCAAGAAATTGTTTCTGATATGGAAGATCAGACATAGATGCAACCCACATTATACTAAGAATTTTAAGAGACTTAAAAATTTATACCAACATCGCTCTGATACCAAGTTGTTGAACAAAACTCTTTTGTTAGAAACACTCACACTTTTATTAAAATCAATCGAGAAGAGATTACAAGATACTCTGTATTGTTGAGATTAAAAACTTAATAGGGTGGTGTGGTATTTACAGCAAAGGCTAAACAACTTCTACCACATTTATTCCTAAAATATTGAAATATTTATTCCTAATATACGGATATTTTTGTTCCTCAAATACCCAATTCTTTTTTTTATTCTTAAATACGTAGACAATTGACTCATACAATTAATTGAGTTAGACTCTATTAGGTTAGTGATGATATTTTAACATCTAGTTCTTAAACGTTAGTTTTAAAACCATTTGTTTTATAGAATTGAAATCATGATTGGACCTTGCTTTCATATATAGTTAGGTTGTTACTATTTTTTTCGTGTCAATACAGGGGTGTGTGTTTATTCATCACAATCATGTCTATAGGGGTGTGTGTTTATTCATCACAATCATGTCTATACCCGCTAGGACTAAAAGACCCCAAAATATATTAGGAGGATGTGACTAGTCGTTAGTTCTTTCTACTCGAGTTATATGTTATTAAAGTTATGGTTGTTGCTTATTAGTTTTTAGCCTATAATATTGCTTCCTTACAAATTATTTCTAACGCATTTCTCACTCACATTTTCTTAAATGTGTTCTCACAAACGTGACTCGAAGCTCGCTATACATCTTACGATTTTCACACGACTAAGTTATAACGGCCCAAGCCCACCGCTAGCAGATATTATCCTCTTTGGGCTTTTCCTCTCCAGCTTCCCCTCAAGGCTTTAAAACGCGTCTGCTAGAGAAAGGTTTCCACACCTTTATAAAAGGTATTTCGTTCTCCTCCCCAACCAATGGGGGATATCACAATCCACCCCCTTCAGGGCCCAGCATCCTCGCTAGCACTCGTTTCTTTCTCCAATCAATGTGGGACCACCACCAAATCCACCCCCCTTCGGGGCCCAGCATCTTTACTGTCACACCACCTCGTGTCTACCCTCCTTCGGGGAACAGCCTCCTCGCTGGCACATAGTCCGGTGTCTGGCTCTGATACCATTTGTAAAGTAATAAAAAAAAAAGAAACCGTAGGAAGCCATTGTTGCTGGGGCTCGATCTGGAGAACATGTGTTGGAAGCAACCTATCAACATTTGACACGTGTCGTGTTTGGAGAGCTAATTTTCCTTTGGCCGCGCATATTGTACCTACAGGTGAAGCCGCGTGTGTCCCCTTATCCAGCTTGCGCTCAAGGCCCATGAGGCGTGACCTACCAAAAAAACTTCAGAAATTTTGGGACTCCTAACAGTCATAAAAGCTAGCTTTGGAAAGCACGTGTCATCCAAGTAAATAACCACATAAAGTTTAGGCAAGTAATACTTGTAGGGATCGCTAGGATGTGCTAGCATTCGAGCATTCCTTAGATCGTTAGAAAGTACATTTTTAGGACTTCAAAAGGTAATTATTGGATGGGTATGTATTTTATGTATAGTTAAGAAAATTACTATTACGCCCCTAGAGATAAGTAAACTATGTAAGAAGTAAAAAATTACCAAACTGCCCCTATGATGAGATTTGTCATGTATACTATTTTAATTGTTTTCCGTTGTGGTAGAAAGAAGAATGGACTATTTTGATTTGTACTTCGGGCAGTTGATGAATATTATCTCCCTGTTGAGCTTGTATGTTTGCATGATATAGTATGTTTAGCTCCGAGTTATTGATTGTGTGTTTTTCCTATAAAGTGAATTTATCTGCACAAGGCTAGAACTAGGGCGCTAGAGTTAGGTTGGCTAGACGATGACTTAGGTCAGGAAGCCTCTAACATATTGAGCACCTTAGGATTGTGAGCAGCAGTCAGTGGGTCTAGACCCTAGTGCTCTCAGACTAAGAAAGACTCAAAGAGTCAAAACAAAGTACCCTAGAGCCAAAAGTCATCGATAAGCCACCTAACTGCCTTAGAAATCCAATTGGCCTCTTCAGCTCCTATATATGACCAAGATGACTTTTAGAATATGCATATCATGCTCATGGTAATCGATGAGATACTCTCCCTAGTAAAGCATGCACCATAAACCAAGCTAAGTTTAGGGTACTACAGCTATAGCAGTTTACATGTTGACTCAAGTCAATACGTTTCTAGTAAACACTTCACCTTAGGATTGTGAGCAGACCTGTGTGTACTCAAAGGATGGATTAGCTCGAGGAGTTGGTCTTAGATGTCCTAGAAATAAGATACAAGTTTTAAACAGCCTAGATGTCTCTAAGAACCTACTAGACATCCACAAAATCCAAAAATAAGAAAGGTAGTTCTTCAAGTTGTTAGTAGTATGCATGGTGTCATCAGTTTAACGGTGCTACAGCTAGCTCATAAGTTTACTAGTACTATTGAGCTAGGCCTAAACCGGTTAGAGTAGTCTGCCAAGGCGACTAGTGGCCCTACCTTGTGGAAATGTTGCGACAGTAAACGCGCCCTGAGTTGGGGCATAGTACTATGTAGGTTGACTCAGTAACTGGCCAGCACATAGGGTCATACCTCTCAAGGTGAGTTTATGGTTCTGTGGAAGTGTTTGTCAGATAGCCCTTCCATGGATGACAATTAGGCTAGCAATCATCATATCGTCCCATTAGTAGTTTTATGAAGTAGTGCCTCAATCCAAGACGCGTAATATTCACTACGTGAGCGTAATAAGCTACCAAGTCTAAGAAGAGAAAAGTAGATTATCCCAAATATGAGATTTTTTGTCCATAAGACGTATGACGCCAAAAAGGATGAACCACTTCCTCTGAACCCAAAGTGGGTATGTGAGTAACTAAAGTATCGCTTAGAATTTCAAGGCACCGAGATACTTCGATAGCAATAGAGACTAGATCCGAATTTCCTTGAGCCTAGAGTAAAGCTCGTGGATACCTACTAGGATATGAATGTAAGGAAAGCCTACAAGTAGGTTACTTACTGAATATTTTTATACTCACCGTTTTCTCTTTTCTTTTTTCAATTGTTCACAGGCCATCGATCGAGGTGGAGAAGCGTTCGAGGATTATGCGGTAACGGAAGGGTTATTCACAAGTGTAAGTTCATCCTTGTAATTTGATAGCATTTTGTATTTAATTATAGTGTTGTTTTGTTATCTTTATTTCAATTTCAATTTTATTAGTTTTCCATATCTTTTTCTTTATTTATCTTTTCTTTTATTTGCTTTTAGTCTGTCTTTTTAGTCACTGTCTAAGACATTCTCACCCATGCAAATCAAAGGCACAAGTTCTCATAGGTAAGAGTTTATAACTCAATTACGATTAAATTCGGACCACATATAGTCATCTTGTGAAGTATTAATCTTCTCAATTACTAGATTTATAAAGAGAGATAAAATATTTCATGGCTTAATCTTATACAAGCTCATTGCATTCACATGTCTCCACATAAAAGAATTTAAATCAAATTTTGTAGGTCGTATCAATAGTGTTTAAGACAAGATACTCAACCTTATCCATATACTATAACTCATTTAGATTATTACTGGTACATGGTCCTCTAACATGTCAACCACAAGGTTTCACTAATAATCTTAAATTTTGAAACAAGGTATAATATTAAATCGCAAATAAAATAATAAAAATTATTATTAAATAATAAATTACGAGACTTCAGAACATAAATCTCAACACTAAGTACATGAAAGTTATACGTGTAAACCTAATATATATGAAAGTGATGCATACCTGTATATGAAAGGGATACATAGGGTGCATGAAAGTAATTGATGTATAGAGGTGTTTGTTGTATCAAATTAACGTACATGGAACATCCCGCATAAAAAGAAAAAAAAAAATGGAAACCAAAAGCAAATGGTTCGATCACACTAATATAAGTCATGTATGTCTTTAGCATTTTCTCGTTGCTCTCTGTTATTTGAGAACAGTAACACTCTACGTAATTTTTTTTAATTAGTTTAAAATCATCAGCACCCATTTGAATAATACAAAAAATTCAATCAATTTCCAGCAACAAAAGTAACCAAAAGAAATAAGTTCGGAGTAGAGAATCAATAATTTACTTCCTACTTACTATTTGTGATAGTGATAGTGTATAGTTACATTTATTCTCGTGAATTTTACATCATTTTATAATATTAAGTTAGAAATAAAGAGGAGATGAAGCCTATAACCTAGAGGATATGAAGCCATAGAGGATATGAAGCCATGGGAAAAGAGATCCACACCTTTAACCTTTTAACCTCTCACCTCTTTTATTCATTTATTTATTTAACCAAAGACAGTGTAGTTATTTAAGTGCACCACCCATGATGCCAACCAGAATTAATTTCCACGCCTTTATATATATATATATATATATATGTAGACACCACAAGCACACAACTCGATCAGAGAGGCAGAGACAAAAGATGTGTCCATGCCATTGAAAGGGTACCATCATCGTATTGGAAGCATCGGAGTGTGGAGCATCTTCATACACAACCCTCCATGAAGACATACAACACTTCCAACAAAACCCAACCGGTGTGCTCCCTCGCAAATCTGTCAAAAACCTGTTTTTTTTTTTTTCTCTCTCTCTCCGACAACATTCTCACCTTCTTCCCTTATCCAATTTGTTCTTTTTGGGTTTTCTTTTTCATGTATTCCTCCAAAAATATGAACTTGTTATGATCTAAATTTAATTTCTTATGGATCTTCGCAAAGATTATGATTTTTTTTTTTTTTTTTTTTTTTTTTTTTTACCATATTGGTGAGAGAAAGAGAGAGAACCATCTTTCTTTTTCTTAATTTTTACCTTTTACCGTAGATGAGATTCATCCAGCTACTACCTGAATAATGATAAATAATAAATAAATAAGGGAGGAAAAAGGGAAAAGAGGAACAGACTGTTGTTCGATTTTTACCATCAATAATTGCTTTCATTTTTGTCGATTACAAACGTTAAAAAAATATTATTTTTATGAGTGCCCAATGATATATGGGTTTTTTTTTTTTTAGTGTACAACGTTCGTACTATCGAAAACGGATAAAAAAGAAAGGAAAATGAATAGTATCGTGAGTGTACATATTTATAATAATATATTGGAGAAATAATCTGTGATCATATGTTAATGCTCTAATTTTTTTACCAATTAGTAAAAATACTTATGTGGAAAATCATATTAAATACTTTTAAAATAAAGTTATGAATTTAACTGCTCGATTGGAGATAAAATAAAATGAAATAAAAATATTTATCAACTACTAAATGAAATTCAATACATTCTACTAGCCTATTATAACCTATCTTGATTTCCATGGCCTCTCCAATACTTTGTCGTCATTCGTATATGGGAGATTTACCTTTACCTGAAAATATGAGAGTAGCACATGACTTGAATATTTTATGAAATACTTAGTACTAAGTCACTCCACGGTAGGGGTTAGTAATGCAATCACACACATAACTTGATAGGAACCTATTTTTTAAAATTGTAACATGATCTTAGGCTCTTTCTAGTTCCGTACAAGGTTGGATGTGCGGTACTTCTCCATACATGGACCCACAGGTGAGCTCGTATACGTGCCCCTTGGCCCTAACTTGGTCAGACACAACGCTTAACAATCGGACGCCACGAAAAAGAAAAGGTGAGAATGTTTGCTTAATACATCACACCTAAATGATGTATGAAAGTTCTCTATTTAT
Source organism: Cucurbita pepo subsp. pepo (assembly GCF_057944985.1). NCBI lineage: Eukaryota > Viridiplantae > Streptophyta > Magnoliopsida > Cucurbitales > Cucurbitaceae > Cucurbita > Cucurbita pepo. The sequence continues at coordinate 5,896,664 of NC_141799.1, forward strand.
AATTAAATAAATTACAAGGATATGAAAATAGTAATAAATGGGAAGCTACCCATAGTAAGGAGATATTTGGCTATAATAAAATATCAAATATGATATATATGGTAAACTATAATTTAGTATTAAATATTCTTAACAAAAGGCTTGCATGATATCATGGCGAATATAAATATCGAAGGTACATGGCCATATTAACCTAGCATAACAGAAAAGTATTCTGATACACATGACATACATACATGCATGAGGTCCACATGATTTTCATTCATAACATAACATTAACATCATTCTCTTTCTCTTTTCATCCATGACATACTTCATATATGCATCATATATATATATGACCGTCGTCACATAATCTATCACATAACTTTATATGACAAAGCATAACATGACATACATAACATTTCATAGCATCATATGTCAATACAGAGAACATACAAGTATAGCATAAAATAATATGGTGCATGCAAGGGCCATGAAGCATGCACCATCAAACATCATACAATTATCTAACTCCAATCGTAAGGTCACTTACTTGGTTGGCCTTGGCCGATGTTAGTAATTACAGTAGCTGTATCGAGCACTATACTTTGACGTTAAATCTCACATATATTAATCCATATCACGTACTTAGGGCATATCCATATCTGGGCATATTAATCCATATGTGTGGGTTGCGAATGAAGGCATGAATGAATGTGTGAATGAGGGGCGTGAGATGGGGTTACGAAAGGCTGTGGGTGGTTGGTTACTAGCGAGAATATCGCCTCGCCGAAAATCTCACGATTTTCCAACAAGATTTGAATTTTCTTTTTAACTCAAATCGTTACAATATGAACATCAATATGTATATATGAGATCTAATTATGGTTGTTCATAATACTTCATGAATTAAATTCCTTACAAATCATACATGCATATTCGTAGTGTTTCAAAATACTTATGGTACATTGTTCATCATGACATCTCGCAAGACATAAACATAAACATGTCAGCATATTAGTCATACTCGAACATACATGGAAGCACATATATCATATAATTCATACAACTATCATAATAATTTAATAACATATAATTAGAGGTTACAAGTTACGTGTTATTTATTAAACATACAATTTCATTCCACCAAAGACGTTTCTAAAAAAATACATTCCTAAATTTTGAATTATAATGTTATTTCGTTCGTATGGTTAGTGCATTAGTAAAACTCGTGGCATGCTCAATTTTAAACCCTAGTTTAGAATCTCCACATCCACTTACTTCTCTGTTTGACAATTTAACCAAGCCTACTACACCTAATTTAGCCCTACTCTAATCGTAATAATTCAAAACTTAAAAGAACGTGTTTATTGATAGACACTTTCCGCGGAACTATATATCAATTGTAAAATGCTTTTCTTTACACTTATTTATATTTTCTGACACGACGTTTTTCGATGTAGGTACGACGTAGATAGATTTTGTAATTGCAACGATGGACGTTAATGTTAGGTAGGCAAGATGTAGATGGGATGTTAATGTTGTTGAAGAGAATTGAATAAAAACAGTGTTTAAAAGTTTGGGAACCACTAAATTTGAAGTACTACTTTGTCTTCAATTCTTTCAATGCCAAACTATTCACTTCTTGACCTCACTTCCACCAAATTTGTGTACTCTTAATTCAAATCTCACCCTTATTCATGCCTTCCTTTTTATCTACTTTGACCTACCCATTTCATTTTTAAAAAATAAAAATTAAATTATTTACCCTTTCTGATGTTTTCTTTAACGTGGGACTCCAACAATCCTCCCTTCGAACAAAAACACATTGTCATATGTGAATCTATCTAGTACTATCTAGACGACTCCACTTCTTTAGAGCACATACCATAGATTTTTACTATGATCCTACACCTTCGAGACTCATAACATCTGAGTCATTATGACTATACACCTGACGATTATATTGACAAGTCTAAGTTAAAATAAGGGCATGACTCTAATACTATTGTATGATATTGTACCCTTTGAGCATAAACTCTCGTGGTTTTACTTGATAGTATCTTTTTACGTATATAACCAAGATGATGGGATTTGAACGACACCTTTTTATTAAAAAAAAAAAATTAATAAATTTAAAAATGTGAAAAGAAAATAAGATGTTATAAATGTGGTTGAGTTAAGAGTGGTACAGAAATAAATTTGTAGTGTAGAATGAAAAATTGAGGAAATTAAGTGTAGATCATAAATAAAATTTGTATGGAGGTAAGTTATTAAATTTAACAGTGATAAATGAAGGGTCAAAATTTACTTATTGTACGGAAATTGAATGGTGGATTCATTTAATTGCACAAAGACACAGAATGTGTGTGCTAGAGACGCTTGAAATAAATTTTAGAGACATGAGTCTACCAAGAGGTGATGTCGTAAATGTAGAATATCTCCGGCTCCCCGCTCACAACTATTCTTCACCGTCCCCAAATCTCAACTACGAAAACGTCGTTAGAGATCTCAAATTCCTATTCAAAGAACTCGATCTACATGAACACAAAGAACATGAGTTGGGAGAACCCATTTCCGCACGTCCAACCGACCAACCAAAAAGTTGGCTGAACAGTTGGTTCGGAACCGGACCTAAAATTAAAAAATTGAAGCAAAGGCCCAACCTTTCAGCCTAGGCCTAGCCCACGTGTGCTACAGTCTCAGCCCACTCCTCAAGTGCAACCCAGTGACTGCGTGTAGCTCAGTTCAGCCCACTTGGCCCAGACACGCGATCCACTTAGCCCAACTCCAACCTGGCACATACACGTACTGACCCAAAAACCCGATCCAACCAACCCATATCCTACTCGACTTGAATCTGCACCCATCCCATCCGGAGCCCTTCCAGCTTGCTCACGCAGCTTCATCGAGTGTGCCTCAGCCTCGGTTTTGCGGCTCCAGTCTATTTCCCTTGGCTCAACAACTCAAATTTGTGGCTCTAACCTATTTTCCTCGACTTAGACGGCTCAATTTGTAGTCTCGGAACCCTTTCCTACCATTTTTTATCGTCTCGGAGTTGATTTTGATATTCTTAGGGGTATTTGAGGTTAGCATGACCACTATGGTCCCTACATATGTTGTGTCATGTGATTGTTTAATGTTGGCTTATTATGTTATTGATGTGATGTGAGTTTGTCATGTTATGGAATTCATTATGTTATTTTATGTTGTCATTAATTACGAAATATCATGTTGATTTGTTATGCCATATATTATTTTATGTCTGTTTCTCGGTGTTTTTCTTTCATATTTGCTTCATTCATATAACTGATTCATACAAGTATTTCTTAACAAAAGTTCAAGGTGGCTACTTACCTCGTCGTTAACGTTCGAGACTTCCATTCTCGAGCTTCTGATATCCGAATTACTTCAAGTTTTCTTTGAAAGAATTCTTAGAGTGTCTAGTATCTAGAATTATAAATTTTTCATTAGAATCGATATGGAAGAGGGTTAAAATTAAGAAAAATCAAGGGATGTTCAAGTTTTAGGTTGACATGGTCGGTCAGTTCAATTGAATGGACCACGTCATTGTCTGCTTCTCTAGAAGGAAGAAGACGACTGCAACCAACATCGCCATCACCTAAAACATAAAGATGCCATCACGACATTTCTTCCCTCGATTTCTTTATGAAACATAAAGATGATGTTACAGGGAAAAGCTAGGGATTGATTTCATACCTTCTCGTGAATTGTAGTTTAAGTTATTCACCTCCAAAGTTCGTCGGAGATTGTTTTCCTCATTGGAGTTCAATCTAGAAAAATCTTATTGGATAGCTGTTTCTAGAGGTTTTAGGGCCCGATTTCTTCATAGAATTTCTTCCTTATTCTTCCCTCACATTAAAAGAATTTGTTTAGAGGAGCGTCTTTGAGCGTGTGGTCTTAATTTTGACAAAATGTCATCAATTCTGCAACTCACCCAAAAGTGCAGAATTCAACTTTCTTGGGCAGCTTTATCTACGACGTTTTGGCTCTCAATTTCTTCATCAAAGATAATCATCTCAATCATCTTAAGCTAAAGAAATGCTCAATCTGAAGAAAAATGGACCGTAGATGGGAATTCGATACTTACCCCCAATTTGAACCCCAAACTGACTTTCTTCAATTGGGCACTCTCGGGACTTGTGTAGCCTTGGTGGTCTTCTATGTAAATACTCCTTGATAGTGCAAAAATCGAATAGGATAAGTTTTACTCGACGAATTTGTGTGTTGGCTCATATTGGAATTTCAAGCTTTCTTTGAACTTCTTCAATGACGATCTGAATTGGGGGAATGGGTTTGAGGCTTTTTCAACTCTTGATTCCTTCATGGAAACTGTAGGAACAAGTTTGAAGGGAAATAGTGGACAATTGCTCTCGAATTTAAAGAAACCCGAGAGTAGGAATCTAAAAATGGAACATCGATTGAAGGTTCAATTATGCTTGCTTACTCCTAATAGTTACCCCTGGTTCACAATTTATAGAGGGATGATCCACCGCCATTGAGACGTCTAAAAGTGTCATAATTTCTCCTTTTATCTTTCTAGACTTAGGCTGGAAAAACCTGCTCCGATCAAGCCTTGCCAACCTTTGTTTTCAATTTTGTTAGTTGGATGGGATGAACTGTGAACGATCAAAGTAAAAACTTCAAAAAATCAAGTGTATTTTGCCCGCTCGAATCATTTGAATACAATTGTTGCTTCATTGAGTGACTTCGCTCTATTTTACTTGAGGACTGGAAAAAGCTTAAGTTTGAGATAGAATCAATTATCTTTAATTCAGATTTGGTTAATATAATATTTTATCTTATTTATTGGATTTATTTAGCTTGTATCCTATTTAAACGTTGTGAACATTAATGAATATTGGACTTTTGATCCTATCTATGTTTCTCGCATTTTTCGATCTCACTTCTAGTTCTCATTCTTAATATGTATCAGAGCTTTTCATTCTTAACATGATGAAAAACGTGCAAGTTGAAGTAATCAATGAAGAGAAGGAATCTAAGTCAAATGATCCCACCTATGTTTCTCGCACTTTTCGATCTCACGTCTATTTCTCATTCTTAACATGGTATCAGAGCTTCTCATTCTTAACATGATGAAAAACATGCAAGTTGAAGTAATCAATGAAAAGATACTAAAAAACACATCTTATTCACAAAATATAATGCTTAGAAGTTGCTTGATTCTCTACTCAATCTTATATAGTTTTAACGCTACTCGACTCAGACGCTCTCTTTCACAGGCTTATTTATTTAAAGATAATATCGAGATGCTCTCCCTAGTGTCTCAATGCAATCTCAATTTCATGTAAATCTATCACTTTACAAACAATCTGGAGAATTGAAATAGACTGATGGGGCAAGAGGATCGTGGAGATTGCAATGAGGACACGAGATCTACATACAAGGAGCCTTCAATTATTGCTTGGTTCAGTCATAGATGAACAGCTTTAATAACACTTTTAAACTCCGTTCTATTCCCAACCTATGATATTATCCATTTCGAGCTTTAGTTGACGTGGAACTATATTCACATTCCCAACATTCGATACCGAACAACAAACTAAGCAATAGGAATTAAAGCGGGGTCGGGGGGGCAGGGGAGAAAGTCAGTTCTTTGGGGTGCACACATTGTTCTACAAACTTTTTGAGACAGACGATTTTTACAGAACCAAACACATTCTATTTGGAAGAAGAAAGAAAGCATGATATGGGTCAGTTGATTCTACCTATTCACAAGCCAACTTGGTGTCAAAGCTACTCAAACAGATAGCGAAAGCTTGAAATGCTGACAATGGATATCGGTAATCCATTGTAAACATGTCCTTCCCGACCTTCCCGAATTGAAGAATGATCTTGTCGTGGTCGGACTGGGAAGATTGAGCGTGTTGGTTTGTAGCTGTAGAAGAAGAAGGCTCTGTTGCAGCGATCAGTTGGAAGTTTTTGACAGAGGCAACGGTTACTCGTCCTCTGAAATTAAGGCACCAACACTGCAACTGCTCGTGCCACCGTGGTGGCTTATTCCTAAGAATCAATGGCCTCTCCTTCCCCGCTTCATCTTCATCCCGTAAACCAACGATATCAGAGAAGCGGGAACTACTGAACTCTGTAGAATTTAATGCAGACTTCGAAAACGATATACTTCGAAACGAATCACCAAGGAGTCGAGTGACAACTTGGGGCTGGCCAGGAACAGTGCCACCGGGCTCAAGACATGAGACGGGGATGGAGTGCATTGTGCAGTGCATCTTTCGGGGGCCTCGAGTGCCAAGAACGTTCAGCTCATAGGAGATTTGAGCAATATTATAGCTACCGGATGGGATCTTCGGAGAAACTTTTTTCGAGTAGAATCTACGACTATGGCCTGGTGGGGAAATCTGGGCATTGTTGTATGGAGGCTGTGTATCATAGATAATAAATTTGGTCCCTAGAAAATTCGACCTGAAATGAAGAGAACAGACCACAAGAAAACGCTTCAAGAACTGAATCAGAATAACTCGACGAAATCTAAAAAACATGTGCTTCTTGTACTTTTTTATGAACAATTTTAGTAGTCGAAAACTAAAAACCACGTGGCAAATGGCTACAGGCTTACGACGTTCAATATTAGAACCACAAGTTCCTATCTCAAATTAAATTTCTTCTAAATTTCAATGTACTCGACTTCTCGATTTGAACACGATCCATATGAAGTATAAACTGATAAGCATTCAGCATGGCATATAGCTTAAATTACTTTAGGAAAGGCGTGTTGCGATTAACGGTATCTTCAAGAAAGAAGGAACTTAGGATGAAGATAAACAATCCTACCTTAGTTTTCCAATGTAGGTGTTGCTCGATCTTGATATATTATCCGCATCCATGGAAATCACGTACTCGGTGCAAGTCGCTCTCCTTGTTCTTTTCGCAGAAAGAAGAAACTTCCCATTATCAACAAGTAAAGCTGCAAGAGTATCATTATTTAGAAACATATCCGTGACTACATACGTATATTTATACATATTCAGAGTCGAATACCCAGAAGCTGGTACGTAACAACGAACAATAATACAACGAAAAAGATTCACATTTCAAAACCAAACCAATACTACATTAAGATTACTTGTACTTAACCCATTTTAGAAACCGGGCGATTGATGCATAAAAGGTCAAAGCGATTCATTTACAATGTAAAAACAAAACAATAAAGTGAATGTAGATGGTACGATGACTTAAATAAATGAGCCACTCGCACATATACAGTAACAGCCCACAATTCACCACTAGCAGATGTTATCATTTTTTGTTTTTCCCTCAAAGTTTTTAAAACGCGTATGATAGGGAGAGGTTTCCACACCCTTATAAAGAATGCTTCGTTCTCCTCCCCAACCGATCTCACAATCCACCCCCCATTCAGACCCAGCGTCCTCGTTGGTACTCGTTCCCTTCTCCAGTCGATGTGGGACCCCTCAATCCACCCCCTCAAGTATCTCAACGATTTGATTCTAATGATCAAATTTAGCTTAAAAGAATCGATATCCCTCTTAATGAAGAAGAGCTTACCAGTACTAAGGCAAAGGTAAAGGTGGTAAGTCAAATTAGATTTATCCCTCTTAATGAAGCATTGCATCGTTCCATCGCGAGTCCCGGGCTGCAAAGATAAACGAATGAAGAAATTAGCTTACTCTTCGGTCTTCACAAAATGTATACTTAAATGTTCTTTTAAATTCAACATATGGGTGGAAATTAATTAGGAATTACAACATTTTGTTGCTTTTATACCTGCTTTAAGGAGACAGGGAACGTAATTTTCCCAGAGAACTCGGGAGTTTTTACGATCTCTTTGCACATATCCCTCCATGACCTACAAACAGCAGCACAAGCAACAACATTCCTGCGAGCAGGCCACACGCTCTCACTCTCCTCCAATCTCATGACAACATCCCGCAATAGCTCAGGTGGAAGGCTAGCCCATCGACTAGTCTGAATTACCAGAGGTTGATCGAGCAGATCATGGACTGATCCATGAGATTTACCTCTATTGTGACCAGGCAGTCTGAACTCAAAACTACGCCTCGATAAACTTCCAAACCCCTCTCTAACATCACGGACTATACTACGAAATGACATCACTCAAAGAAACACAAAACCCTGATTAACACCTAAATGCCAGTTACAAGATAATTCGTACCACGATCTACACCATCAACTGCATATCAAAAAGATAGAATTCAAATGTCAATCATTATGCTCAAAAAACAACAAAAAGAAATGAAAAATAGATGCTGGACCAAGCATAGATCATGAAATCTCTGCTAAGATGCTAACCAACCTGAGCATCAGATTCTATGGAACAACCAAACTGATGGATTTTAAACCTGGTATGAGCCAAATTTCCAGATGCTTGCATCCAGTTTTTCAGATTTTAAGCTGAACAGATTGTGCAAAAGTGTTTTTACTTTATGAAAGTACAAGAATGGATCTAACTTCTAGTCTGGATTGAATTTCAGAAACAGCTACAAATCATTGAAGCAACAGAACATGACTTACAAAATTAAGAATCATATGATGAAGAGATTAAAAAACAACGCCTAAATGATAACCCTAGAAAGAAAACAGAACAAAGAACAGACCCAATTGGTAACACAAGTGAAAGATCCATTTCCTCACCAAGAGGGTTTCTTAAACATAGAAACTAAAAGCAAATGATATCCATTGTGGATTTAGAAACAAACCCTAGACAATAGAACCAGCAGCTAAGAAACCCCATTAGAGAGCTTGAATAAATAGACACAAAAAGAACCACAACAGAGCAAAGAAAACAAACTTAAAAGAACCCCAAAAGGATTATAGAAGCTGAAAACGTACCGATTGAAGTGTGAGCCAAATCCAAGCCTGAAAATGACGAAAATAGAGGAATCTGAAGATGATTTTAAAAACCCAGAAACCTAAAACTAATAAATCCACAGGTAAAGATGAGATTGATGAACAAGGGGATGAAGAGAATCAGTTTGAAGCTTCTTAAGAACTCCCTCTCGCTCTCTGTTCGCTCTATGTGGCTGATGTAGAACCCGAGTTTAGCAGGCGTATAATATAAATCCAACGCGTGAACAAATTTCTCACAAAATTTAAAAACAAATTAAAAATAAATAAACTTCTTGCTTGCTTGCTTCCTTACTTTACTCAAATTTTAAATGGACGAATCCTTCTTTCCACTTTCGAAGATCGAAGAAATCAATTCATTTTATTTTTCTTAAATTCAATCTGGGTTTTAATTAATCTTGATTATCAGTTAGGTATAAACGAATGCATTTTTAGAATCTTAAAAGCGAATATGAGCATCATCTCAAACGTCTTAACTACCATTAGAAATGGTTTGAATTTTAATTTTAGTACCTTTCGTTTTCAAGTATTAAATCGTTTTTTTTAGTATGAATGTTTCTTATGATTCGTTGAATATTTTAAAAATACAAAACAATAATGTACCATAAATTTGTTTCATAACTAATTCTTCCAGAAAATATGAGGTAGCTAACTAGTTCTCCTCGTGGATCCACACCCATACTGTATGGATGAGTTTGGTAACTCAACTAAAAAAAAATGAGAAAATAAGATAAATAGGAACGGAGAAAACTTTCTTCTTGATATGAGGCGGTGAAACCTATGTTTCTTCTATTTTATAAATAAATAAATAAATAAATAAATAATTTAGAATTGTTTTAAATTGAATCCACCAATCTAATTTGTCCCACATGAAATATCATTCCACCAGCTGAAAAAACATATTCCATTATTTTATTTAAATCTCCCACTGGGTTTAATTATTTATATTTATTGCCTCCTCCCAGACATAGCCCACTGAAACATAAGACACGTCAGCCAAAGTGAAATTACTGAATTATCCCTGAATGAAGGTTGACTTTACAAGAAACGGAAAAATAACCCGACAACCCTACCAGCTCATATCTTTGGGACATTTCTACGAGATTCGCAGATTCCCATTGTGTCCTGTTGGTGCACTTTATCAGCATGGAACGGCTCAAGATAGCAACACCTCATCTAGATTTTGCCACGTGTCTCTTTTGCATACGAGGTTTTTTTTTTTTTAAATACTAATAATAATTATAATGACAATATATATTTTTAATAATACTACTTTGGTGTTTTGATATTTAACCTATTCTTATCGATTAAAAAGACGTTCCTATATATTTTTAATTGAGAAAATTATATTAATACTAATAATAGATAACAATAATTGATCAAAATCATTGATTATAATATTTGTTTTGTATATAGTATATGACATAAGCCAATTACAAGTTCTACAAGTAAAAGAAATTTTTAAACCATTTCAAAAAAAAAAAAAAAAAAAAAACTAATATAATGCATAAATTATATTAAATAATATCCTTTAAGATATTATATTTTTAGATTTAAAATATATTAGTTGAATTATAAATTTGATTTTTGTGTAAGTTAAATTATGAGATGACGTGAATTTCGAATTATATTTTAAAATTCTTAGTTATTAAGAAGAGCATAATATCATAGATAAAAGAGTACTTTAACTAATTTTTTTTTCTCTCAATTTAGAATTAAAAGTGAGATTAATTATCTTGTTTGCTTGGATTCTTATAGTGCCTAATTATTTAAACAATTTTGTGTTTATCGGCAACCGGTGAATCAAATGTCATCCAAGATTGCAGAAATACTTCATTTAAACTTTCATAAAACATAACCTTTAACTTAAAACATTATCATGGACTTATGTGTTTTGAAAACACTATTAAAAACGACACAACAAAAACCTAAATAAAATAAATAAAAATTAAAATAAAAAACATCATATTTTAGCCTAAGTCCAAGAAAATAATACGATTACCTTATGCATGTGTCATGGTCTCGAGTTGCGATGCCGTCGTCAACCGGAATGTCTTGCCTTAACTTGAAATAGAGATACTACGTGGCTTGAGTATTTTAAGAAATACTCAATAAGTGACCCCACTATTGGGGTTATGCAAGAACATGCGAATGGAACGATGGGACCTATCATATCAGTTTATTTTTCCTACGGTACTATTCTAATTGGGCAACTTGGATGTATACCATATACTCTACACACAGCCCATACGTGTGGGTATGAGCTCACCAGACAGTTCACACACCGCTGGCCCCTTTTCTTGTAACGATTCAAAATTTTCTACTTAATTTAAGGTCGATACTGTATATGTACCATAAATATTGAATGCGGAAAACTTCATTTAAATTCCATAAAACATAACCTTTAACTTAAAACACAGCCATGGACTTACGTGTTTCGAAAACATCACAAAAGACCCGAAATAAAATGAATAAGCGTTTAAGTTTAAAACATCCAATTCCATCCTAAGTCTAAGAAAATAAATACCACTATCCTATGCATGTGACATGATCTCGAGTTGCGATGCCGTCGTCAGCCGTACAGAGATGTCTTGCCTTAACCTGAAAAATGTAGTAGCACATGACTTGAGTATTTAAAGAAATACTCGGTAAGTGACCCCACTATTGGGGTTAAATGCAACAATCACATGCAATGAAATGATGGGACCTATCTTTCGTTTCGTTTTCCTACGGTGGTGTCCTAACGGGTAATCGTGGACGTGTACCATATACTCTACACACAGCCCATACGTGCGAGTATGGGCTCACCAGCTAGTTCCCACACCGCTGGGCCACTGTCCTTATCCGGTTAGGCATACTCTGGGAGCCCCTTATGTCGGGACCCGTTAAAACTAGAACCGTCACGGCAGCGCTATGCAATGCATAACAATCGTTGTCCTGCCATTGGATGTATGCATCCGTACCCTCGTGATGGGATGGGGGATACCCCCCAGATGCATGAACACACATAATGCATGAGGTCCCCCTATTTCTACATTTATCTTTAATGACCATAACCCCCTGTCACGTTCCAGACTTCATGTCATTCTCATTTTCATTTCACATTTCATATACATTTCTATCGGGGTTATGGTTCTAGACAGTTTATCGTGTTTCATGTCATACAATTCATGTTGTTCACATTCACATATTTCATACAAACATGCCATAATCATTCAAGGATAACATATCATCACATGCAAAACATATTGCATCAGACTAAAAGCATACATAGTATACATTCACGTTCACATAACTACGTACTTAAGCACAATAATCTAGCATACAATATATCATATCATAAACAAGTCATAACGTAAACACTTCATAGTCATATCGTTCTCTAACTTACCATAGCCTTAACGTTCTTATACCTATCACAGACATATCATTACGTAACGTACCTTAGTCATATCGTCACAAGAACGTACCCTAACGCTATCGTTCTATCAATCTATCACAAACCTATCCCTTTCTGCCCATAACCTAACAGTATTATTTCATCAATCTCTCCTATCCATAGCACTCCGGTATGTAACCTAACCTTAACGTTTCATGAACATATCTTACTCCTATCGTTACATTTTGTTTTGTGCATCCTTCTCGTATCCTATCTCAAACATATCCTTAAGCACATCGTACCATAATTATTATCATACAAACCACATATTATAACATATACATAACATATAGAAAGCATATCGATCCACAGACAATTCACACATATCAATATATATGACACGTGCAGAACCACAGGGCACGTGTCAACATCAAATATAACCATGTCAATAGTAAGGTCACTTACCTAGTTAGCTTAAGTCGTTGTCACGAATATATCCTTAATGAAAGTTCGATTCCGTCGTTATCCTTAATGAAAGTCCATTAAACTCCAAGTCAACCTATGTGAACCCATGACATCAGTTTCGAGTTTGAATTTCTACAAAATTGTTTCTCTAATTTATATTGATCCATGTGTTATACTTCATGGAACGTTAGAGTCTTTGTTATAGTATTATTTTCATACAAACCATTTAATACCCATTAAAAATTTCCAGATATTCTATTTATTCTCTCTTAAAGTGTTTCATACTCTTTAACATTTTTGAGATAATTTCAATTATATTCACAATCTCCATCCCCCTCCCTGTCTTACTGTATTTCCCTTCTTTTAATTATCCCCTATATTTGAGGATGACTTCTAACATCATTAAATAAAATAAAAGAAAAACTACTTACCTCTGCAAAATCTCTTTTTAGCAAAACTAAATCTGAATCTTTTTTTGTGTTTGTTTTTGCAGGGGAGAAGAAATTATGATATGGTTATTTAACCCTTCCATTTTATTTTTGTTTGTTACCTTTTTCAATTAGGTTAGCAATTATTTTGGCCAATTTAATTGATTCGATTTTTTTTTTCTGTTGATCCTGACGATCTTTAACTAAATAATTAGATAAAGAAAGGGAGATCTGAGATATAATTTATAGAGAAATCTCAAATTTCTCTCCCATGTAAATCTTGATCATCTCTGCAATCCCATCTCCTATAAATTTGATGCAGGCATTCCTGTTGTCTGACATTTTTCATTTCTGTGCAGGAAGTGTGTTGAGGAGAGATTTGGGGAGAGTGAATTAGTGGGGAAAGTGACTATAGTTAGTGGAGAGACGGGGAATAATTATTTTTATTTACTTATTTATTAATTTCCTATTATTATTTTTTTTTTTACATAATAATATTTTTTTTGTTTATAATAATTTTTATTTATTTATTTATTTATTTATTTATTTTTGGGCTGTTACATTTCTGATCGGACGAGCCTCCCTGGTAGCTCTCCTTCTATCGATATCCATTAGAATTAGTAACCGTCACGGCAGAATTATGTAAAACATAATGATACTTCGCCTGCCTAGTGGATATACATGTCCGTACCCTCGTGATGGAATAAGGGTATCCCCCAATGCATGAACACACATAATGCATGAGGTGCCAACATTTTTCCATTTTCATTATCATTTAATACAACCCCACTAGCAATTTGTACATATCATATCGTTTTTCATATCATTTCAGATATTGTTCATCATTCATATCATATCGTTTCTCATTCTTTAGTTCTCATATCATACATAATTCTAACGGGATTATATTTTATGTCATTTATCATGATTTCATGTCATTCCTATCATGTTGTATACACACAATTTAAGAGACATAATATAACGTTCTATGCTTTTAACATAACATTTCATCATATACATATCATACCATAACATATTGCATCACAATGTATCATATCATAAACATGTCAACCATAACATATTTCATATCATATGACTATATATATATATATATATATATATCCGTCATTCACATATCATAATCATATCATGTCGTAAACATTTTGGGATCATATCATTCTCTAACTTATCATAGCCTTAACGTTCTTATACCTATTACAGTCATATTGTTACATGAATGTACCTTAGTCATATCCTCACAGAGGCGTATCCTCACGCTATCATTCTATCAATCTATCACAAACCTATCCCTTTCTACCCATAACCTAACCGTATTTTTTTATCAATCTCTCATATCCATAGCACTTAAATATGTAACCTAACTTTAACGTTTCATGAACGTATCTTACTCCTATCGTTACATTTCATTTTGTGCATCCTTCTTGTATCCTATCTCAACATCCACATCGTATCATAATTATTATCATACAATGCACATATTATAACATATACACAACATATCATAAGCATATCGATCCACAAACAATTCACATATATCAATATATATGACACGTACATAACTACGGGGCATGTGTCAACATCAAATATAACATGCCGATAGTAAGACCACTTACTTGATTAGCTTAGGTTGATGTCCCGAAGTTATCTTAATGAAAGTTCGATTCTGTCATTTGAAATCCAAGTCAACCTACGTGAGCCCATGACATCAGTTTCAAGTTTGAATTCAATAAAATTATTTTTCTAATTTACATTGGTCCATTGTTACAAGTCTTCAAATATTATATATCTATAATTATGTTTTTATTAAAAATCTTATTTTCTATGATTATTATGGTATAAAAAAGTTGATAAACTTATTTAAGTCATTATGTACTTTCATGCCCTCTATATTTATTTTTCTCCCTATATTTAGTTTAAGTTTTTAATTTCCAATTTTCCTTCCTTTTTTCTTTAGCTGTATTTACTATATTGCATTTTAATTTTGTTCACATGTATTTTAAATTTCTCCAAGTTTCCAAATCTTTCCTTGACTATGTGTTTTCCGTTCTTCTCGATCTATTAACAATTATGTTCACAAATTTTCTTGCCCATTTCATTTTTAATCTATTCATTTGTCTACGGTTATAAATTTATTGATCTAATATTACTACTCTGAAATGATTTACTACCGACATTTAGTTTCTAACTCAAATCTAAACAATTAAATATCTAACTATAATTGGCTGTAATTTCTAAAAGAAATAGGACCGAATAAAATTAAGATTTAATATATAAATCTATCTTCATGTAAATCTCCAAGTGAATGGATAAAGACTATTCTCATTTTTTTCTTCAACAATAATTGACTGTGAATTTAAAAAAGAATAGGACAAAAAAATTAAGATTTAATATATACCTTATCAGAACTATCTTCAAGTAAATCTCCAGATGTGAATCTCAAGTAAAGGTTATTCTCATTTTTTCCTCAAATTAAATATGATTACCCTAATCCATGAGTCATAAACATTTATTTGCATGCATAAACTTTTGTAATTTAAATCTTAATTCATACTCCAAAATTTTTATAATTCCCTAAAATCTTTCATACTTACCCTTAATATCATAAATGAGTCTCATATAATTTTCTATAATATTTTGAGTCTTCTAGGATCTTGAAAACGTCATAGAATTGTCGTAAGGGTATTTTGGTCATTTACCACCCCAAATCTTGGTTTAATTCTTCAACATATTCTAATGGCCTTGTAACTTTGTGTAATCCCTTTACACCATGACACAAGGCTCCTCATCAAATTTCATTTCACTTAAAGGTCACTTTGGTCATAAGCTAGTGGTACGTAAATATAGGGACAGTTTAGTCATTTTACACTTTCACTTGGTTTAGTCCATTATCCTAACCTAATGGTCACCAAATTTCATACATAACATTATCATGTCATATTGAGCCTTTTTCTAAAATTTCATGTACAACATAATTTATCTAAGGTTTATGGAAACTATGTGGAAACTAAATTCTAACGTGACTACCTATTGCTCTTGCCTAAAAGGAAAAATATATTGGAAAAGGTTGAGTATTATAACTATGCACAAGTGACCTCACTGTTTAGGGTTTGACTACCTATTGCGTCGAAAAATACAATCACTTTAACATGAAATTCTTTTTAGTGGAACCTAAAACCATGGTTTTGGGCTTCAATTTTTTCTCACACGGGGATGTGTATCGCTCTCATACACACATTTCCGTATGCACCACTTTCGTACACACATAATCCACCAAGCCCATATTCCCTTTCGTATATACAAGTGACATCTCTTTCATAGACACCGACCCATACAAAATATAATTATTTTAGAAGATTTGGAAAGAGATGACAATAAAGAATGGGGTTGAAACAACTTATTGAAGAAAGGAGGATAGAAAGCGTATTCTATGAAGTGTACCAAACACTTTTGGTATGAATTCTTCCTTGGAAACACCGATGGATTTGGCTTATGTCATTTCAAGGAACTCGCTTTTTTTTATATAAAATTCCAAATAAAGATAGACTTCATTTTGTAATATTCGATCATGACATTGAACGTCTGTCTTGTAGTCCATAAATTGACACGTAGACATTCACATCATAGTTAATTCAAGTTCCATTTGGTGAAATTTAGAAGATGTTTCTAAGAATATAAAGAAAAAAGGTTTGTTGCTCGAGATTTAACGTGAAGATAAACGTTGAGATATCATAAATGGTAAGGCCACATGTTGATAACATTACTCTTTGATCAAATAATTAAACTTAGTTTGGTCAAATAAGAACATATGGAACTTGAGTGCAGCTTAAACAAAACTCAAATTCAGAAGCTCAGCCAACAAACCCCAAATGTAAGACCTAAAGCCCAACAATTTCGATGTAGCCCAGTGCAATTAGAACCAAGATCCAATGATTGGGCCCAAAAGTCATTAAAACCCAGGCCAACATGTCCCTAGAAAGCTCTATAAATGGTAAGTTAAAATTCTCAAAAGGAGAATTTGGAAAGAATTAAATAAAACCTTATTATGCCTGAAAAATGTTGAAAACAAAAAGGGTAAAAATGTAATTTTGCTACTTCTAATAAAGCTGTCCTAATTGAGTATTCAAAGGACCCAATAACCTGAAAAACTCGTACAGTTTGGGTTGGGTCATGAACTTATTTGGGTTAGGTTGGGTTCAAATAAATGAAAACTAATTTCCGTAAAATTAGATTGGATTAAAACAAATCCACCCAAATTATTCTTAATTATAAAATATACATTTTTACCTAGGATACATTGTCCTAATATTAGAAATGACTATAGGTTTATTTTACCCATGTATATTTTCTCTCCCTCGTTTAAATTTCACTCCAGATTATTCGAATTTAGAAAAGTTTGTAACTTGAAAAAAGTAACGTAGAACTATAATGGTCGTATAATTGTTCGAAAATAACACGATTGATGAATTAAGGATAGTGAGAAAAAGTTGTACATATCTCTTAGTTGACACGTTAGATGTAAGGCTAAGAGATAAAATGACAAAAACATATGTTTAAGGAAAAAATGAGTAAGGTATATGCTAAACTCTCATCCCTTCCCCCAGTCATCTCTCCTTAGCCCACTACGCCACAAAATCATAGTTACTCGGAAAAGAAACATAAAAATAATTGTCAGATTTATTTTGAGGAAAAAATGAAAATGGCCACGAGTTGAGATTCACCTGTTGACTAAGATTTATGTGAAGATCTCATCAGTAAAGTATATATTAAATATTTATTTCTTTTATCCTATTACAGCCAATCTTAGATTGTCATTAGATCATTGCAATTGTTCATCTTTAAATTAGAAACTAAATATCAATCACTTATATGAATTCTATTAAATCGCGTCACATTAGTAATATTATATTAGTAAATTTATATGAGCAAACAAATGAATAAATTAAAAATAAAATGGCCAAGAAAATTTGTGAGAAACAAAATTAGAAGGAATAAAAAAAGAAACACGTACATATGGAAAAATTTGGAAATAGGGATCCGCTATAAATTTGGAATACATGTAAATAAAATTAAAAGGCAATAAAGTAAATACAAAGAAACAAAAAAGATTCCGAAATAAAAAACTTACAGAATAACTTAAAATAACTCTATTAACTCCTTTTTTTTTTTTTATAAAATAGTAACCATAGAAAATAAGATTTTTAATATATATATATATATATATATATATATATATATATATATATATATATATATATATATATATATATATATATATATATATATATATATATATACACGTACATACATGCATACATGTATAACATTTGAAGACTAAAACAATGGACCAATACAAATTAGAGGGAATAATTTTATAGAAGTTCAAACTTGAAACTAATGTATAAGCTCACATAGGTTGACTTGGATTTCAAAGGACAAAATTGAACTTTCATTAATGATATATTCGTGACAACGACGTAAGCTAATAAGATAAGTGATCTTACTATTGACATGGTTATATTTGATGTTGACATGTGCCCCGTGGTTCTGCACGTGTCATATATATTGATATGTGTGGATTGTTTATAGATCGATATTCTTATGATATGATATGTATAGGTTATAATATGTGAATTGTTTATGGATCAATATGCTTATGATATGATATGTATATGTTATATGTGAATTGTTTATGGATCAATATGCTTATGTTATGATATGATATGTATATGTTATAACATGTGAATTGTTTATGGATCAATATGCTTATGATATGATATGTATATGTTATAATATGTGAATTGTATGATAGCACATACGGTACAAGGTGTTCAATGATATGTTTGAGATAGGATATGAGAAGGATGCACTAAACGTAATGTAATAATATGAGTAAGATATCTTCATGAAACATTAAGGTTAGGTTACGTATCGAAGTGCTATGAATATGAGAGGTTGATAAAAAACAATATGGTCTCACGATCGATTGATAAAAGAATATGGTTAGGTTGTGGGTAGAAAGGGATAGGATTCTGATAGATTGATAGAATGATAGCGTTAGGATACATTCCTATAACGATATGACTAAAGTATGTTCATGTAACCATATGACTGTGATATGTATAAGAATGTTATGGCTATGATAAGTTAGGGAGCGATATGACCACAAAATGTTTATGATATGATATGATTATGATACGACATGTGAATGACGAATACATACATACATACATACATACAGACAGACAGACAGACATACGTACGTATGTATATTTATTGTGATATGATATGAAATATGTTATAGTACGAGATATGTGATAAGTTGACATGTTTATAATATGACATAGTGTGATGCGATATGTTATGATATGATATGTATATGATGAAAATTGTTATGCTGGAAGCATTAAATGTTATAATATGATATTTTTATGTAATTTAAATGATATGATATGATTGACATGCAAAACGACGAACTTGCATGAAATACAATCCTGGTGTATGCATGAAAGATATGATAAATGATATGATAAACGATATATGAAACGATATGAAAGACGATATGATATTTATGGAACGCTAGTGGAGTTGTATTAAATGATAATGAAAATTGAAAAATGTTGGGATCTCATGCATTATTGTGTGCTCATGCATTGGGGCATGCCCCTTACCCTTCACGATAGTAACGCATACGTTATGAGACAGGAACGATCATTATGATTAACATAATGCTGCGATGACCAAGTAAGAGAATGATCATTATGTTTATCATAATGCTGCGACGGTTAGACAGGAGAATGATCATTATGTTTAATCTAATGTTGTCGTGACTGTTACTAGTTCTAACAGGTGTCCAGCCTAAGGAGCTCCCAGAGTATGCTCGCCTGACAAGAAAAGTGACCCAATGGTGTGCGAACTGACTGGTGAGTCCATACTCGAACGTATAGACTGTGTGTAGAGTATATGGTACACATCCAAGTTATCCGTTAGGATAGTGCCGTAGGAAAATAGACTGAAAGGATAGGTCCCATCATTGTATTCATATGTTCTTGCATTTAACCCCAATAGTGGGGTCACTTATTGAATATTTATTTAAATACCAACCATGTGCTACTACATTTTTCTATTTAAGGCAAGACATTCCTGTACGGCTGATGACGACATCGCAACTCGAGACCATGACAAATGCATAGGTTAGTCGTATTTATTTTTTTAGATTTAGGCTAGAATAGGATGTTTTTAATTTAAACATTTATCTACTTTATTTAGTCTTTTGTTGTGTCATTTTTTAAGGTGTTTTAAAAACACGTAAGTCCATAGTTGTGTTTTAAGATGAATGTGACGTTTTATTAAAGTTTAAATGAAGTATTTTCGTATTCAATGTTCATGATATATATACAGTAATGACCTTGAATTAAGTAGAAAATTTCGAGTCGTTACATGTTGCCACTAAGAAATCAATCTCAGTTGGTGTATTGAGAGACACTAAAATGTCGTTAAGTAGAAACGGTTACTTAATGCTGAAAATGATGTTTTCAATAGCCATAAGAGGTAATTCAATTTCTCAAGGTGGTTCATATAGTATGGATTATTTTGCCGTATTAAAGTTTATATTTTAAAAAATGTTAAAAAATATGTTCACATTAATGAGTTAAAAATATGTTTTTGTGTGAATATTTGATTTCTGATGGATAATTATTCCATTTACAAGTATATTTATTAAATGCAACATAAGTCTAATTTTATTTTATTTTGAAAAGTGGAAGAAAAGTTAGACTAAAATTAAAATTCATTTAGGTAAATCTATCATCATTATGTTAAGATCATAATCGATATTACAATTGGAATTGTATTACAACTCTTAAGTATCTGTAAGAGGAGAAAAGAAGACTTTGTTAGACACGCTGACATAAAAGAAGACAAAAATTATACGCCATTAACAAACTCTTGTTAGATTATGAAATAACGATGACATATTGATCATGATTGCCTTCAAAACTATCCACGAAACAATCTTGAAATTATGGAAGAAGAGTAAAGTTAGTTTAACACTTCAATAATTAAGATCGCTAAGTATAATGTTGGAACAAATACAATGAGGTCAAATATGTTCAAAGATATGCTTAATTACAGACTATCCTAAAACGATAAAATGGTAATTTATCTAATCCTAATGAAAAAGAGATTTTTACGATGAATATCATTTTTTTAAAGAAATTTTAAATGAAAGACCATAAACATATAAGAAAATGGGTTAGTGTTAATAAAATATTTCTAAGTGAAGTCACTAAATAATTAACAAAACTGATTAACGGTTTAATTGCATTTGAGAGTCGAATGGATCCTAGTCATGATTTAGATAACTTCATTTTAGTGGAGAGTTATGAGATGACTCAACCGGTACAACAGGAGAGTTATCTTTAATCTATCCAAAATGCAATGACCCGAATTTTTTTACTTAATTTTAGGTCGCTACTGGATACGATGCGGAAGACTTCTTTTAAATTCCATAAAACATAACTTTTATCTTAAAACACAGTCATGGATTTACGTGTTTCGAAAACATCTTTAAAACTAAACAACAAAAAACTAAATAAAATGAATAAGAGTTTAGGTTAAAAACATCCTATTCTAGCCTAAGTCTAAAAAAATAAATACCATTATTCTAAGCATATGCCATGGTCTCGAATTGCAATGCCGTCGTCAGCCGTACAGGAATGCCTTGCCTTAACTTGAAAAATGTAGTAGCACATAGCTTGAGTATTTAAAGAAATACTCGGTAAGTGACCCCACTATTGGGGTTAAATGCAACAATCACATGCAATGAGATGATGGGACCTATCTTTCATTCCGTTTTCCCTACGGTGCTGTCCTAACGGATAATTTTGAACGTGTACCATATACTCTACTATAACACCCGCTCATCGACAATGCGATTAACAAGAGTTACCATCGACAACGATAACAAACTCTGACATCCAATCATAAATCTCAAAATATTTCTAATAACATCCAGTAAAACATTTAAAACCCGTACTTTTTAAAACTTAAAACGACCAAAGTAAATTATTGACAATGAAAGCATAATTACATAAACAGACTCAGACATGGATTCCCAGTAGTCTCTAGCCCGCTGGTCTCGTCCTCGGTTGGCCTGCATCATCTAAATCTGGAAAGAAAAATTGTAATGATTTTGATGAGTAATTAGATTACCCAGTAAGTAGCTAGCATATCATTCACGAGTTCATAACTAATCTTTCCAGGTGTTTTTAAGTTTTATTCGTCATTGACTCCTAGTTTATCTTACTAGGGTCATCTGTTCGTTAATGAGGTATCTCAGCTACCTCGAGCTTAGGTTATTGACTCTCTTTTGATATGCTTATCTAGAATTTTCGGACTCGTATGTAAGACTCGCTCTCGATCAAATACGGCCCGTCTACTAATTTCTCTGGTGGCCTGTTTATCTCATATACCAACGGTTAGGAGTACTCATGCTCCCTGACTTAGCACATAGCGCGTTGGTCAGGAACTCCGCAGGAATTAGTAGACTATCATACTCATATAAATAAGCCATGACTCAACAACCAATAAGCATATCCTAGAGTCATAACCTTTCCATTAACATGCATAACATACTCACATTTACGACATGCTTTCATACATTTATCATGTTCAACACATAGAACATTCTGGCAATAATTTATATCATGCTTACATCACAGGCAAGCAGTCACAATATACAATAAACATTCAATATCATCAAAGCTCATCTTAACATACTAAGCTCTTAATCAGGTAAACAACATACTCACATGTTGTAAAACAAGTTAAGAACTAGTTCAAAGTTCGATATGCTACTTACTTGGTTTTGAACTCATTTTCCCCCTTGAATGTATGTTTAATAGGTATTCGAACACAATTCCTTCCTATTAGACCTATATTTTACCAATTTCAACATAAGTATAGACCAATTTTAATAGGACAGGTCAAAAGGAGTCGAACGGGACAAACCGGGAGCCAAAATACCTTCTCATGCGCCCTCACGCACCAACACAAATTCGGGATGGTTTTCCCACACGCCTGATCCGCGCACAATCGCGCTCTCACTCACAGACTCCCACGTGCCTCGCATGTCTCTCACGCGCTCGTCTTCAACCTCTGTTTCCTGCAAATTTTTCCAAACTTTTCCTTTAATACCCGTTATGTCCCGAAGCAATATTCCATCTCTACAGCTTGGATTTCGTTCTGACTTCTTCCACAACTTTATAGATCTTTTAATTACGGTTCTAACAAGCCCTATTTCATAATTTATTATGCAATATGAACCAAGATATCGAGATTTAAAGGTTCGGTGATATGGGTTTTTCGTTACCTTCGAACAACCGTCCGATTCAGCTCGTGGCCGTATCCCCTTCCTCAAAGGATTACTCAGCAACAACCTCTCTTCCCTTACCCTCGATTGACAACCAAACTTAAGCAACCAAACCTCGAAATCTCAGAATTTTTCCTCCTCTGTTTTCTGGGTTTTCCTCTGTCCGCTGCTCTTCGTTTTTCTTTCTTTCTAAAGCCTAATCAAGACCCTAATTCGCTTCCACACCATCTACCAATCCCTTCATCATTCCCACGCCTCCAGCCTACGCGTCCATTGCCCCTCATCCCCCTTTACAGCAGCTGCTTGACGCAGTTGTTTCGTTTTCGTTTTTTGTTTTATTTTATTTTTTTTAATTATTATTATTATTATTATTAGTTTTATTAACAAACACAACAACAAATAAATACAAATACATATTATCATTATTTTAGGTTATTACATCTACACACAGCCCATACGTGTGAATATGGGCTCACCAGCTAGTTCGCACACCGCTGGGCCACTTTCCTTATTCGTTGGGCATACTCTGGGAGCCCCTTAGGCCGGACACCCGCTAGAACTAGTAATCGTCACGGCAGCGCTATGCAAAGCATAACGATCGTTGTCCTGCCATTGGATGTACGCGTCCGTACCCTCGTGATGGGATAGGGGTATCCCCCCAAATGTATGAGCACACATAATGCATGAGGTCCCAAAACTTTTCCATTTTCATTATCCTTTAATACAACCCCGCTAGCATTATGTTCATATCATATCATTTTTCATATCGTTTCAGATATCGTTCATCATTCATATCATATCGTTTTTCATTCTTCAGTTCTCAAATCATCTCAAATCATACATAATTTCTAACGGGGTTATATTTCATGCCATTTACCGTGATTTCATGTCATTCATATCATGCTGTATACACACGATTTAAGAGACCTAACATAACATTCTATGTTTTTAACATAACATTTCATCATATACACATCATACCATGACATGTTGCATCACAATGTATCATATCATAAACAAGTCATAACGTAAACACTTCGTAGTCATATCGTTCTCTAAATTATCATAGCCTTAACGTTCTTATACCTATCACAGACATATCATTACGTAAACGTACTATAGTCATATCATCACAAGAACGTATCCTAACGCTACCGTTCTATCAATCCTAACGCTATCGTTCTATTAATCTATCACAAACCTATCCCTTTCTACCCGTAACCTAACCGTATTCTTCCGTCAATCTCTCTTATCCATATCACTCTGGTATGTAACCTAACCTTAACGTTTCATGAACGTATTTTACTCCTATTGTTACATTTCGTTTTGTGCATCCTTCTCGTACCCTATCTCAAACATATCCTTGAACACATCATACCGTAATTATTATCATACAATTCACATATTATAATATACACATAACATATAAGAAGCATATCGATCCACAGACAATTCACACATATCAATATATATGACACGTGCAGAACCACGGGGCACGTGTCAACATCAAATATAACCATGCCGATAGTAAGGTCACTTACCTGGTTAGCTTAAGTCGTTGTCACGAATATATCCTTAATGAAAGTTCGATTTCGTCCTTTGAAATCCAAGTAAACCTATGTGAGCCCATGACATCAACTTCAAGTTTGAACTCTATAAAATTATTTCTCTAATTTACATTGGGCCATCGTAAAATTCTGATATTTACTGTTAGACAAAATTTAATTGAGTTCCTTCCCCTATGATATTTTCTTGTTTTATTGTTAAATTCTGTTCAACAAATCTTTCCTCAATCTCCCTCTCTTTGTAATTATTTTTATTCTGTAAATAGATTTTGAACTGTGTAAACAGATATTACTGGCAAACTTTAAGTCAGTGTAGGCTATTATCTTACCGTTTATAGGTTTGCCAACTAAAAGTTTATTGAATCTAACCTTATTTCCTATAACTTAAAATGCGAACAAAAATCTAATCATACGGATCTGATTATTACAGGGTCTGATAAAAGATATAAGAAGATTTGATCCTAAATTAATTTCTTATAACCATAACTATAGAGGAATAGGAAATCTGAGATAGGATTTTACCGTAATAGCCGACCAAAATTTCTAAATTTGCAATCTGCTTATCTTGAAAGCCATTTTACTTTTCTCAACCTGTTGTTTTTCAGTTTCTTTTTGCAGTTACTTTTTGCAGTAACTGCTACTAACAAAATTACTCAGCATGCAACACATGACATCATACTCTTAAATAAATAAGTGAAATATCACAACCATTTCAGTAATGTCAACAAAAAAAAAAAAAAAAAAGCATGCGAGTTTTAAAACGTTTCTTTTTTCTTATCTTATGCAAGGCGTACCTGACGGTGACGGGGCATCGACGTTGGGACCGTGGAGCGTGCCAAGCCTACATCGTAGGCTAGTCTATAGAATCTAAACCCTAGAGCTCTGATACCAACAGTAATGACCCTAAATTTCCACATATCTAGAGTCACCACTAACGTCTCATGCTCATCTCTAATGAAGAATAAAAATCTAAGCATGCTCATCTCTAATGAAGAATAAAAATCTAAGCATGCTCATCTTTATTAGCGGAAAAATTTAAAACTTCAGAATACATTAAAACATTGAAAAACACTGTCAGACTTGCGTGTTTCAAACATCGTGCCGGAGTTCAAAAGATAAAATAAAACGATTACAAATTAATTAATATAAATGAATGAAATGCAAATGCCCTATCCTAACCAAGACTAGGAATTTTAAATATGCAACTATCCTATGCACGCGCCACAGTCTCTGATCATGATGCCACCGTCAACCGTACATGGGAGCCTTGCCTTTACCTGAAAAACAATATGGCACACGGCTACTCAGTAAGTGACCCCACTATAGGGGCCATGCTAATGCAAACACATGCAATCATGAATAGGGACCTATCTCTAATCATCTTAAGGGTGGCCTCCAGTCTCGGACAAATTAGATGTGTAGTACTACACACGACTCACACGTGTGAGTGTGAGTCCCCAGGGCGCTCGCACACCCCCTGGACCCTCTGGTCAAGCTAATCTGTAGCGACGTCCGGAGGTCAGCGGAACCCCATAGTGTCATGCGCCTCATGAACACCCTCATCTGTGTGCTTTCGTACCTGTGCGCATTCGCGCTCATCATAAGGTGCGCGTCCGCACTCATCATCTCTAGGGGAAGTAGCCCTATGCTTATGAACATACAAAATGCATGAGGTCCCTCTAAATCCATCGTAATGTCTCTTCTGACACAACCCTCTAGTCTCATCTCTTTGTTACTATAGGTAACGCATACTCGTGGATATTTATATTAATATCATTTTCATGCTCTTAGGGTTGTGTCCTATGTCGATCTAACGACATGATGCAATATGGCACTCATCATCATCTAGCATGCTCAATATGGAAAACATCATCATATTAAGGTAAAAATCATGCAATCATCATGCTCATCATAATGCCACAACGTGCGTCAAACATATCAAGCATCACTCAACAAAATATGTATATACTGCACATATCATCAAGCATCATAATCCACACATCATCATAACTCATGCAATTTATTTAGCCTATCCTATAGTAAGGCCACTTACTTGGTTGGCCCTGGCCGAAGTACTCCCTAAATAGCTAAACTTAAGCTCCCGTTCCGTGAGAGCTGCTTCCTACGTCGCCGGGGTTTGTTTCCTATCACACCGTTCACCACTTTCCATTAGTATTTCACAATTAATTTATCTATAATTTAATAAATGTGAAATACGACTCTAAAACGGCCTCCGATACCTTATTCGGGGCCGAAAACAGATTCGGGAGGGTCGAAACAGTGGAAACCGGGCTGAAAACAGGTGAGGCGAGCCGAGCAGCCACTGGAAGCCGCCGGAGCGTCACCGGAGGGAGCTCAAGCTGTTTGCGCCGAGCCGAGCCGAGGGACTGCCTGTGCTGCTGTGTGACATGTGGCGACAACAGAGAGAGCCACGTCGAGCGGTAGTGTCGGGTCGAAGCGCGGGCCGCAGTCCGGTTCGGGTCGTGGTTCGGGTCGCGGGCTGTGGAAGGCTACTGGGCCAAGACTAATCTTGGGCCTCGGCTTACTGGGCTGGGTCGCAAGTGTTTGGTTTGCAAGCCGGCTCAATTGGACCGTGGGTCTAGTCTGGGTTGGTTCAACTGAACCGTAGCTTCTTGGCTAGTTTGAGGTTTGGGCCGCTGTAGTTGGGCTGGGCCGAAGGCAGAGGCCAAGGGAGGAAAGGGCTGGCTCTCTCGGGTTTGGGTTCGGGTTGACCCAGATCTGTGGATGTAACGACCCTATATTTTCCCATACTCAGAGTCGCTACTAACGTCTCATGCTTATCTATAATGCGGAAGTATAACTCTTACATGAACATAATTGATAACGTAAACTTCAAAAAACGTTTAAAACAACTTCTTCTCTGGAAAACACAGTCATGGTCTTACGTGTTTAAATATGAAATACTGAAATTTAGAGAAAACAAAAACAAATACAAAATAATTTAAAACAATGAAATGCAAAACAACCTATTCTAACTTAAGACTAGAAATTTAAATATGAGTCTACCCTATGCACGTGCCACAGTCTCTGCTCGCGATGCCGCCGTTCTCCGTACAAGTGCGCCTTGCCTTTACCTAAAAAATGATGTGGCACACGGCCTGAGTATTTCAAAGAATACACAGTAAGTGGCCCTACTATAGGGGGCCATGCAAATGCAAATGCAAACACATGCAATCATGATTTAGGGACCTATCTCTAATCATCTTAGGGGTGGCCTCCAGTCTCGGACAAATTGGATGTGTAGTACTTCCCTACACACGACTCACACGTGCGAGTGTGAATCCTCAGGGCGCTCGCACACCCCCTGGACCCTCTGGTCAAGCTAATCTGTAGCGACGTCCAGAGGTCAGCGGAACCCTATAGTGTCATGCAGCTCATGAACACCCTCATCTGTGTGCTTTCGCACCTGTGCGCATACGCGCTCATCATACGGTGCGCGTCCTCACTCATCATCTCTAGGGGAAGTAGCCCTATGCTTATGAACATATAATATGCATGAGGTCCCTCTAAATCCATCATAATGTCTCTTCTGACACAACCCTATAGTCTCATCTCTTTGTTACTCTAGGTAACACATACTCGTGGATATTTATATTAATATCATTTTCACGCTCTTAGGGTTGTGTCCTATGTCGATCTAACGACATGATGCAATATGACACTCATCATCATATAGCATGCTCAATATGGAAAACATCATCATATTAAGGTAAACGTCACGCAATCATCATACTCATCATATTGCCACAAAGTGCATCAAACATATCAAGTACGACATTCATCAATATATATATATATACTGAGCACATCATCAGGTATCATAACCCACACATCATCATAACTCATATACCGCATCGTACGACATGGTTCATACAACATCGTAACTCATACAATTTTTAGCCTATCCTATAGTAAGACCACTTACCTGGTTGGCCTTAGCCGAAGTATTCCCTAATTTATTTAACGTAAGCTCCCATTCCTCCAGAACTACACCAAATGTTGCCAAGGTTTCCTTCCTATCGCATCGTTCGTCACCTTTTGTTAGTATTTCACATTTTAATTAATAATCCAACTAACCGTGTGAAATACGGCTCTAAACGGTCTCAATAAAAATCGAATTCCATGTTTTCATTGTTTCTAAATTATATAAGATAATAAAACTTAAAACTTAAATTAATAATATGTCAATATTATTAATATTTTAAGTTGTTTGTATAATTCAACATTTAATGTTATATCTATAGATACAAATATAATAATTACTCATATTTTCCATTTTCCTTCCCTCACTTATTTCTCTTCTATCTCTTCTCTGTTATATTTTACTTCTATATTATATTTTACTTCTGTTTACAGTACTTGCCATTTTCAACCCGTTCTAATTTTATTTTCTTTCCCAGAATCTTCTCTCTTTTGTTTTTTTTTTCTTTGAACTCTAATTCTTTTGAGGAGTTCAATTCTATCTCCATATCTAATTATTTTAAGCAATTTTTACTCCTATATCTAAATAGTTTAATTTTGTTTAGCAGTTTAATTCTATTTTTTTTCTTTGACTTTACTATTTCCAAATCTAATATTCCTCTCTCTCCATGTATCTACTCCCATACCTAAATCGTTTAATTCTCACATAGTTTAATTCTATTCCGATTTTCTTTAGCTAGTTATTCTGTTTAGTAGTTTAATTCTATTTTTTTTTCTTTGGCTTTACTATTTCGAAATCTAATATTTCTCATCAGTTTAATTCTATTTTTTTTCTTTGGCTTTACTATTTCCATATCTAATATTCCTCATTCTCCATGTATCTACTCCCATATCTAAATCGTTTAATTCTCATGTCGTTTAATTCTATTCCCAGATTTTCTTTTGCTTTACTATTCCCAAATCTGAGTTTTTTTTTTGCCAAATTTGAATATGTTTTCGAGATCTTCCTTTTCATCCTGTTTGCCAAATCTTCGTTCTTTTATTTATTTGAATATGTTTTACAGATCTTCCTCTTTGTTTTCCAAATCTTCGTTTTTTTTTATTTGAACATGTCTTCCAGATCTTTCTTTTCCCTATCTTCCTTTTCACCCTGTTTTCCAAATTTTTGTTCTTTTTTTTATTTGAATATGTCTTCCAGATCTTTCTTTTCCCTATCTTCCTTTTCACCCTGTTTTCCAAATTTTTGTTCTTTTTTTTATTTGAATATGTCTTCCAGATCTTTCTTTTCCCTATCTTCCTCTCTTTCTTATCTATCTATTCAGATCATTCAACAGATAATTTTCTAAATTTCTAACTCAGATCTAAATAATTGCTAATATCTTAGTAGAAAGAAAAGGTAGATTTGACTACTAACCTTTTCAAATGACATCTCTCTTCCTTTGCCTACCATCTCTCCATGATCTGCCTTCCTTCCTGATATTTCCATTATTGTATAACATCTCCTGCATTTTTTTTTCCTCTAGAACAATATTTTCTTTCTATTTCTTTTTTTTTTTTTTTTTGCTGAATTATTGATACTAAATGAAGGAGGTATTTTAGGGGATGGACCAAGAGATTAAAGGAGGTGGTCAGTTTTTTTTTTTCTTTTCTTTATTTTTTTATTAAACTAACGGCGGCGCGTTACAACGGATCTCGTCTTCCTTACCCGATTTCGGCAGATTTTTCGGCGAGCTTTCTCTCTCCTTCCCGCGGCGTTTCCGTTGCCGATTTCGGTCCTCTTTCTTCCCTTTTCCTCTTTGTTCGTCGTCCTTCTTTCTTTTCTGGGAGTTTTGCGGCCTAAAAGCTCCTAAAAGCCACAGATCTAAGAACGATTAAGAAAACCTAATTTTTCAACCTCGGTTACCGACGACGGCGCTTACGAAATAACACAAAACGCACCATGAGTTATTGTGCTTTCGTTAGGGATCCTTCTCATGGTGGTAACAGGTCGTTTGGTGTCGGTTTGAGGGTGGTTTGAGGGCTCGTCGAAGAAACTGGACACTCGCCGACGGTTGTCTGGAATCTCTCTCTCTCTCGAAATTTTCTATCTTTTCTCCCTTTGCAGGTGTTCTGAAGATGCTGGGTGTCGTGGGCTGAGAGCTGGGCGTGCTGTGGCCGTCGTTTCGCGTGGGTTCCGCGAAACTCGATGGTCGCCGGAAAATTCGCGGGTTTTCCGGCGATTGAGTTTTTAATTTTTTTTTAATTTTATTTATTATTTATTTATTTTTTTATTATATATATATATATATATATTTTCTTTCTTTCCCGGGTCGTTACATATATGGTGTATCTTGGGCTTCAATCATGATCTTCTTGAGGATACCATCTTCTTGTGGGATGATAAATGGTCTTGCAATAGCAAATCATCATCTGATGAGACTGTAAACTCCTTTGATCTTACAGAGGTACGTATCAGTTCTCTAAGCATCTATGACATGTTTTTTTAGTGTAAATCGGACTATCAACTAAGCTAACTTTGTTGTGATACCCATAACCATGATCTCAATCCCAACTCTATATATCTCATCCTACACTCTCTCTAAATTGTGATTAGTGTAGAAGTGAGTTGTCTTTCTACTTAGTGCATTAGTCATAACATTAACTTTTCTTAGGTGATAAAAGGATATCAATATTAGTCTTTTATCAACTTCAATCATCTCCTTTGTCTCATGTTCAACTCTTCCCATGTAAAAAGATATTTGAGACTCTTATGGTCGATGAATACCTGTTCATTCTCATCATACAAGTAATGCCAATAAAGTTCAACATGAACATCATGGTCGCTAATTTCATGTCCTTGGTCGGATAGTTGCATTCACATCTCTTAAACTTTTTCAAGCCTATGCAATTCCTTTTCATTTCTACATCAACATTCAACCTAGTCCTTTCCTTACTCGATACAATATGTCCAAGAAAAACGATCTCGTAAAGGCAAAATTCACACTTAAAGTACTAGGCATACAACTGGTGCTCTCTCAACATCATTAAGAATTTTCTTAGGTGATTCACCACTATTTTAGAATAAATTCTTATTCTAGTAAGTCAAGTTTATTAGCTCACAGAGTAACTTAAGGAGAATTATTAGGAGACTTAGTAGAATAAATTACTAAATTATGAAGCAATTATAGGAGAATTGTTAGTATTTTCCATATCGTGGACCAAGTTTAGTGCTTTCATTAAGAAGATTGTTAGTCGTTTTTAACTTGGGAAAGTTAAGGAAACTAGTTAGTGATTTGTTCACTATAAATACTCATTAGATGTATGCTCTTTTCACAATAACAAATAGAATTGAAAGCATAAGTGCTTATGGTTCCTCTATTCAAAAGTTCTTTCTCATCAAGTTGTTCTTCATGTTCCAGTTGTTTGTTTCGACATATTTCGATTGTAGGCTACATCTAACATTTGGTATTAGAGTTAGAATACCGAAAAAAATATCGTCACTACACAATGTCTTTGGAGGAGATATTATGACGATAAAGAGTGGGAAGGAGGGGAGTGTAATGGTCCAGTACCTGTTACTCATGAAGAGTAACTATGTACCATGGTCGATAAAGATGCGTGTCAACTTACAAGCATAAAGCGTGTGAGACACCATTGAGCATGGTGATGTTGAGGAGTGTAAAGATAGGATGACTCTTGCACCCATCTACCAAGCAGTCTTGGAGGACATCCTTCTCATGTTGGCAGAGAAGGATTTGGAAAAGGTAGCATGGGAGAGGCTGCAAACAATGTATGTGGGTGTGGAACTTGTCAAGGAAGCAAAAGTGCAGACCTTGAAGAGTGAGTTCGAGTCTATTCACATTAAGGAAGAGAATCAATAGACGAATTTTTCATGAAATTGACGACGATCATCAACGACATCCATTTGTTAGGCAGCAAGGTGGATGAGATCTCCATCATTAAAAAGTTCCTTCAAGCTGTTCCCTTAAGAGTCATGTAGATTCTTACCTTTATCGAGTAGTTTGGCAACCTCAAGAACATGTCAGTTAAGGTGGTCATTGGTCGTCTTAAGGTCCATGAGGAGAGACTTCGTGGCTACAAAGACAAAAAGGTGGAGAAACACCTCTTACTCGCACATGAGGAGTGGCTCGCACGGACAAAAAAGAATGATGCGGCTGACTCTTCTTTTTCAGGTACGAGGGGACTTGACAACCATAATAAGGAAAATAGAGATAATTGTGGAGTTCACTACCCTGGAAGAAGAGGGAGACACAACCGAACTAGAAAATATACCGACATCGACACCAACAAATCTACACATGTCATCATTGGTGATATCGAAATGCATGATAAATTCTCTAGAACAAGAGAGCTCAGACGAGAGCACATGTGGATCCACAATAGAGCATGTACCAAAGAAGTTTCATTCTCTTGCTGAAATTTGTGCAAATACACTTGAAGAAGAATTGGATCCCGATGAGTTAGTATTGCTCGCGGGCGAGGAGCCGACATCTTACTGTGAGGCAGCAACTGAGACAATATGGAAGGAGGCTATGCAAAAAGAGCTTGAACTATTGAGAAGAACAAGATGTGGGCACTAACTAACTTACCGCCCGAACACAATTCCATCGATTTGAAGTAGGTATTTAAGCTGAAGAAGAAAAGTGAAGGAAATGTCATCAAGCATAAAGCAAGACTCGTGATTTTGAGGAGGTTTTTGCACATGTGGTTAGACTGGACAAGAGTAAAAAGATTCTAAACTTTATGAAGTGCTCGCAAGAAAAAACAGTGTATACAAGAAACAATGGAGTTGAAACACTCATTGTTGGCATGGACGTTGATGACCTGATCGTAAATGGTATAAGTGTGGAAAGTGTCAAAGATTTCAAGCAGCAAATGATGAAATAATTTGAGACGACTTATCTCGGGTTACTCATGTACTACTTCGGTATTGAAGTGTACCAAAGAAAAGATTGCATCATGCTAAAGCAATCGGCCTATGCTAATAAGTTGTTGCAACAATTTAAGATGATAGAGTGCAACCCGACCAAGTATCCCATGGAAGAAAAGTCACAACTCGAGAAAGATGTTGAAGGAAGCTTGATGAATTTCAATAAGTATAGGTGCATCATTGAAATTATGAGGTACTTGACTCATACTCGTCCGGACCTTTCATATGTTGTTAGAATGGTAAGTAGGTACAAGGAAAAGGTCACTACGTGCATCATCAAACAGTTTAGCACATTCTCCACTGTGTGAAGGGAACTACAAGCTACGAGCTGAAGTATTAAAGAGGAAGAGATCCTAAAGAACTAGTCAATTTTACCGATAGTGATTTAGCTGGAGACATTGACGATAGAAAAAATACTACAGGAGTGTCATTTTATCTCAATGGAAATTTGATCTTTTGGCAATCTTAGAAGCAGCAAACTATGGTACTATCTTCTTGTGAGGTCGAGTTCATGGTAGAAACTGCTACATTGTGCCAAGCATGGGATGAGAAATTTGTTGAACGAAGTGTTTAGAAATGAATTAAAGCCAATAAATCTCTACATCGACAACAAATCTGCGATTGCACAAATGAAGAATTTTGTATTTCACGAATGCAACAAACACATTGATCTATGAGTGTGTCGAGAAGAGAAAAATCTCGTTGTGGAGTCCACATGTACTAGAGATCAACGGACAAATATTCTAACCAAGACCCTAGTAAGGATTAAGTTTGCAGAGATAGGGAGTTGCTGGGAGTGAAGAATCTCTGAACAAAGTCAAGCTTACAGGGGTGATTATGAGCTAATAAACTTGACTTGGTAGAATAATTTACTAGATTATAGTGTAATTTTAAGAGAATTGTTAGTAGACTTAGTAGAATAAATTACTAACCTATGAAGCTACTATAAGAGAATTGTTAGTAGTTGCCAAATTGGGACCATGTTTAGTGATTTAATTGGGAAGATTGTTAGTAGTTTTTAACTTAAGGAGAAAGTGCAGGAAACTAATTAGTGTTTTCTCCACTATAAATACTCATCAGATGTATGCTCGTGTTTCACAACAACAGAGAGAATTGAAAAGCATAAGTGCTTAAGGTTCCTCTATTCAAAAGCTCTTTCCCCTCAAGTTGTTCTTCCTGCTCAAGTTGTTTGTTTAGACATATTTCAATCGTGGGATATATCCAACATACACTAATATATCATCAATTAAGTAAATGGTGAATCTATCAAGAAAGTCTTCGAACGCTCAATTCATCAGTTCCATAAACAGTGCAATGACATTAGGTAAGCCAAATGACATAACGATGAACTCATGTGTCCATATGATCTCTTGAAATCTGTCTTTAGTATGTCTTATCTCTAATCTTCCTTTGATGATAACCTAATCTCAAGCTAATCTTGGAGAAAAATGAAGTTCCCTAAAACTGGTCAATTAAGTTATTTATCTTAGACAAATGGTACTTGTTCTTGATAGCGACCTTGTTTAGCTATTTACAATCTACGCATAGATGCTTAGGTCTATCGTTCTTCTTCACGAATAATGCAGAAGCTCTCCAAGACGATACACTGGCCGTATGAAGCCTTTATCTAGTAACTCCTATAAATGTTCCTTAAGTTCCACGAGTGCCATTCTGTAGAGTGCTTTACGTATCAACGTGGTTTCTCGTTTAAGCTTGATCCCAACGTAGACTTCTCTACTGGTAACCCTGATAACTCCTACATAAACACAATCTTGAATCCGTTGACCATTATTACTAAGGATACAATTCTTCTCACGCTACTAAAATCCATCAGACTTGTAATGATGGTTTGTTCTCCTCCCCAACCAATTCTTCTCACCGCTAGCAGATATTGTCCTCTTTGGGCTTTCCCTTTCGGGCTTCCCCTCAAGGCTTTAAAACGCGTCTGCTAGGGGAAGGTTTCCACACCCTTATAAATGGTGGTTTGTTCTCCTCCCCAACCAATGTGGGACATCACAAGACCAACTAGAAATGTCCATGCACCATGGATAATCAACGTCCTGGCCTTCTAACAACGACAACTCTTAGGGTATTCCTGGAACTGTCTTCTTTGTACATGAAAATCTGTAGAAAATAAATTTGCTCTGATACCAATTTGTTGAAACTAAAAGCCGCTCCCATACCAACTTTTAGAAAATAAACGCTCGCTCTGAAACTAACTCGTTTAGATAACGCTCACGAAACTGTGAAGTGGGTGTCGAGAGGGGAGAGACAAGGAGACAAAGAAATTCTCAAAAGCCTTTTTCTATTTCGCAGAACTTTAACTCTTTCTTCTTACTGTACTCTTTGCTCTCTGTGCTCTCATATTACAATGAAAGCTAAAGCCTATTTATAAGTTTTTCTAACGCTAAAAATGACAATAATTATCCCACGTTTTCTCACCCATAAACCACTCCTTTCCTAAAATACATATGGCTTTTTTGATGAACTTAAAAACCAAAATTAATAACAGCTACTTTTTTTTTTTCTCCCTCTCATTTAAGTTTATTTCCAACAAAATCCCCCTATTGAGGGTCTGAAGGTCACTTCACTGCCATTACAATATATCATGACATCATTCTCTTATAGCCAGTCCATCCCTAGGATGATATCAAAATCTCGCATATTCAAGACAATCAGTGTCATCCTCAAAGCTCATCTTAAAATTACCATAATACTTGCCTTGACTCTATGGGTGGCCAATAACATCTTTGTCATAAGCGTGAGGTACTGGTAAGGTGAATCTTAAAGGCTCCAGATCCAAGTGAGCATGTTTGACAATTCTCTCAGAGATAAAAGAGTGTGTAGAACTATAATCAAATAACACATGCGAAATGAGTAAAGATGGGCAAGGTATCTATAATAACTGTATCAGACTAATCAAACTTTATTGTCTGGCCAATCAGTAGATTAACATCCTGGTTCTTCTTATGAGGGCCCTTATTAACTCGGTGGTTTAGCTTGCCAATCCAAAACACACTTTCGAGCTTGTTGTGCACTCACCATCGTGCTTGTGGCTGCAATTTGGGCATACTACTTTGTCTTCGTTCTACATCTAATCAGTCACCTAATCGTTTAACATAC
Source organism: Cucurbita pepo subsp. pepo (assembly GCF_057944985.1). Classification (NCBI taxonomy): domain Eukaryota; kingdom Viridiplantae; phylum Streptophyta; class Magnoliopsida; order Cucurbitales; family Cucurbitaceae; genus Cucurbita; species Cucurbita pepo. Next base: position 5,933,751 of record NC_141799.1, read on the forward strand.
TGTCTATTAAAGATCACGTATTTGTTTAGATTGCTGTAAGTTAGTATTTGATTAAATCTTCTTTTAGTTAGGAGTAGATTTGATTTTGATTTCATTTAGTTTTTGATTTGTTTACTGCTTTGTTACCAGATTTTATGCAGATTTTTAGGTAGATTTTTTAATATCTTTTAATATTCTTTGTATATATATATAGTCTTCTTGCTCTTTAAAATACAATCTTCTTATCAATCATTCAATCGCTCATTCTTTCACTAAGAAATTGGTATCAGAGTCGTCTTCTTAAGGGATCATCAAATGGAAGGGGAATCAAGTTTTTCAGCTATTGCACCACCAGCCTTCGATGGAGACAATTATCAAATGTGAGCCGTTCATATGGAGACCTATTTAGAGGCTTTGGATATTTGGGAAGCAATAGAAGAGGTTTACAAAGTCCCTCCACTTCTAGCAAATTCTACTGTAGCACAAATCAAAGCACAGAAGGAAAAGAAGACAAGAAAATCAAAGGCAAAAGCTTGCCTATTCGCAGCTGTATCTCAAATGATCTTCATTCGAATACTGTCCCTCAAAACATCAAAGGAAATTTGGGATTACCTCAAGGCTAAATATGAAGGAGATGAGAGGATACGTGGAATGAAAGTCCTGAATTTGATTCTGGATTTCGAGTTGCAGAAGATGAAGGAGTCTAAGTCGGTGAGAGAGTTCTCTTACAGACTTCTCAGCATTACCAACAATGTGAGATTGCTTGGTTCTATGTTAAATGATTCTAAGATCGTTTAAAAGCTGTTGGTCACTGTTCCAGAGAAGTTTGAAGCCACAATTACTACTCTGAAGAACACCAAAGACCTTTCAAAGATTTCTCTTATAGAGCTCTTGAACGCTTTACAAGGACAAGAGCAAAGGAGGTCTATGAGGCAAGAAGGGGTGATTGAAGGTGCCTTACCTATTAAGCATCAAGGCAACAACAAGTATGAAAACAAGAAAAATTTTAAAAACCAATCGACGAATGGAGATTCATCTGCCAATTATCAAAAGACAAAAGGAGGAGATTTCAAAAAAATCCTGTCCACCTTGCTGCCATTGTGAGAAGAAAGGTCATCAACCATATAAGTGTTAGAGAAGACCTGACGCCAAATGATCCAAATGCAATCAACTTGGACATGAAGCTGTGATCTGCAAAGTCAAAGGTCAGGTAGAAGAAGTAGATGCACAGGTAATTGATCAAGAAGAAGAAGATCAATTGTTTGTGGTCACTTGTTTCTTAGACAAAGAATCAAGCGAGAGCTGGTTGATTGACAGTGGGTGCACAAATCATATGACACATGACAAGAAGTTTTTTTAGGAATTAAGAGACACTAAAGTCAAGAGAGTGAGAATTGACAATGATAAGGCACAGTAGCTATAACAAGCTATGAAGGTACAAAATTTATTCCAGATGTTTTATTTGTACCTAAAATTGATCAAAATCTCTTAAGTGTTTGTTAGTTACTTGATAAGGGCTATAAAGTGTTGTTTGAGAATAAGCAGTGCTTGATTAGAGATGCTAGTGGCAAAGACTTGTTCAATGTCAAAATGAAAGGAAAAAACTTTGTTCTAACTTTGATGGAGAAAGAGCAGATGACCTTTATATCCAGAGTTAGTGCCATTGAGATTTGACACAAAAGACTTGGGCACTTTTATCATTAAGGTTTGCTTCAGATGAAGTCAAAGAAGCTGGTAGAAGGATTCATTGACATTGATGATGACATGCCACCTTGCCACACTTGTAATTTTGGGAAGCAACATTGGCAACTCTTTCCTAAACAGGCATGGAGAGCCTAAAAAAAACTGCAGCTGGTTCATACTGATCCTTGTGGTCCTCAGCGATCACCATCATTAAATGGTAATCTTTATTACATTGTTTTTATTGATGATCTAACAAGAATGTGTTGGATCTTCTTGCTGAAACAAAAGTCAGAAGTTGTGGGTGTATTTTGGAAATTCAAAGCCAGAGTTGAGAATGAAAGTGCATGCTTGATTCAAACTATAAGATCAGATAATGACAAGGAGTACACTTCAGAAACTTTCAACAGGTTTTCTGAATAGGCTGGAATTGAACATCAATTGACACCACCATACACTCCTCAACAGAATGACGTCAGTGAAAGGAGGAATAGATTCATAATGGAGATGATGAGATGCATGCTCCATGAGAAGGATCTCCAAAAAGGTCTTTGGGAAAAAGCAGCAAATGTTAGTTTATTTAATCTTGTATTAACCATAATTCATTATATTTACTGTTTGTATTTCAAATTATGTCAGTTAAGGGAAGTTTAGCAGTTAAGGGAAGTTATTAGCGGTTAAGGGTAGTTATTAGCGGTTAAGGGAAGTTATTAGCAGTTAGTGTGGCTATTCTGTCTATATATGTATTGTGTAACAAGTTGAATAATAATGAGTAAGTTGGTTCCTCTCTTAGTTGTATGAGTGTTTTCTGACAATTGGTATCAGAGCCAAGTTACATGCCAAAGATCATGTCGTCGAAGTCTACAACAAAGGAAGGTCTGGTATCACTCCAATACCCGACGTTATCGAGAACCAACTACTCAGCATTGGCTATGAAGATGAAGGTCTATTTACGTGCTCAAGGGGTGTGGGACGCAATCGAATCAACTGAGTCTCTGGATAGTCTTGATGAAAGGAAGGATCAAATGGCTTTAGTAGCTATCTATCAAGCAATCGCTGAGGAGATGTTGTTTTTGTTAGCAGAGAAAGAGACAGCAAAAGAAGCATGGCAGACGTTAAAAACTATCCATGTCGGTGCTGAACGTGTAAAGGAGGCAAAGATCCAAACATTGAAGATTGAGTTTGAAATTATGAATATGAAGGAGTCCGAGACTATTGATGATTATGTAGCAAGGTTGACAGGAGTTGTTAATAAAAAACGTACTTTTGGAGACAAGTTTGAAGAGGCATATTTGGTGAAATAATGGGTCGAGGACGACGGGTGAGGTTTGTCTATGGCACCTGCTCCGGAGTCCGCTACCGACCTCGACCAGCTCATTATTTCCTGAAAGAAAAATGGAGAATAAGGAATGAGTACAAGACTCAGTAAGTAGCCTACTTGTAGGCTCTTAATCGTGTCCTTGATATGCTAGGGTATCACGTTCTTTCTTTTCTTGTTCTTGCCGTATGTTCTTGTTATGTTTCTTAATTCGTTCTCCAAGACACTTTCCTTAGGATTTACGGTACTAGACATAAACTTGTCGACCTGTGTCTGAGGCTTCATGCGTTCCAAGCGACACAGTCTTAATACCTACGCTCAAGGCTTCATACGCTCCAAGTAGCATAGTCTAAGTCATAAGCATGATGTACCGCGGGAGGTCTTAGGAGGTTCTTGATTCATGGCTAGGGTAACTTACTCTCTTCTTGCTCCATCGTGGCCATAGGTCACTCCCCATGTAGACCATAAAGGTCAAGTGATCGATGCATGCATGAACATGGCACATGAACATCGCAGTGGTCGTTGGAGAGGGAGAGGTCATGGACGTGGAAACGACTCGTTTCATCAAGAGAAGAAGGCTGACAAGAGCAAGGTAAGATGCTACAATTGTCAAGGCCTAGGCCACTATGCCTCAGAATATCGGAAGGTGAAGTGTTATAATTGTCAAAAGATTGGCCATTATGCATCCGATTGTAGATCGAAGAAATGGGAGGATCAGGCGCACTTGGCTGAGACGCAAAGTGATGAGGATGAGCCAGCCTTACTTACATCACAAGTTTTTGAAGTCCGAACTCTCAGTTCACCAGAGTTGACGGAGATGGCTCTTTATGAAGAGAAGGTTGTCCCGGAAGAAATTGAGAAGAAAAGCAACACTTGGTTCGTAGATACGGGAGTCGGCAATCATATGACTGGTTGTCGAAGTTGGTTCTCGGAATTGAACGAGTCAGTGACTAGCACGGTGAAGTTCGGAGATGGATCACTTGTAGAGATAAAAGGACGTGGAGATGTGAAGGCTGCGTCTGAAAAAAAACAGAGAAGATAATCGATGAGGAGAAAATCGATGGCTCTGTGAAGATTGAATCTGAGGAAAGAATAGAGAAGCGAGAAGAGAAGAAGAGCGATGGGGAGAAAATCGTTGGCGCTGTGAAGTTTGAATCCGAGGAGAAGAGCGATGGCATTGTGGCAGAGGTCCAGAATGTGGCAACGGAGGTAGCGAAAGCAAAGGAGATAAAAGAGAAGGACTGTGACAGCGAGAAGAAGGAGAAGGAGGACGGAAACAATGGCTGTGCTATTAAAAACAGGTCGCCAGAGAAACGAAAGCAGAGAATGAGAAGGAGGCCATTGTTCCTGGCAGTGGAATTGAAGTAGCACAGGTAATTAAACTTGTTGAGGAAAAGCTGTTGGCCGGACAAGTAGAACAGGTAATTAAAATTGTCAATGAAAAGTAGTTGCCCATTGAAACGAAGACAGAGAAGAAGGAATGCGGCGATAATGGCTGTAGCGGTAGCGTTGAACAAGTAATTAAACTGGTGAAAGGAACTATTGATATCGAATGTCATTATGTGAAGGCAAAGCAAGTAGAAAGAAACAATTGCATGGGAATCCAATTACATGGACTTCAAAGAAACAAAAGATGGTGGCACTTTCATCCTATGAAGCGGAGTATATTGCGGCAACGTCAGCCGCTTGTGAAGGAATATAGTTAGGACGTTTACTGAAAGAATTGGTTTGAAGAATGTAAGAATGTGAAGATCGAAATACAAGATTAAGGGGATGATTTGTTAGTTTATTTAATCTTGTATTAACCATAATTCATTTTATTTACTGTTTGTATTTCAAATTATGTCAGTTAAGGGAAGTTTAGCAGTTAAGGGAAGTTATTAGCGGTTAAGGGAAGTTATTAGCGGTTAAGGGAAGTTATTAGCAGTTAGTGTGGCTATTCTGTCTATATATGTACTGTGTAACAAGTTGAATAATAATGAGTAAGTTGGTTCCTTTCTTGGTTGTATGAGTGTTTTCTGACAGCAAACACTGTTGTGTGCTTGCAAAATCGAATTTCCACAAAACCTGTGAAGGTCCTAACACCATTTGAAGTTTGGTATTGTTACAAACATTCTTTAAAGTTCCTTAGAGTATTTAAGTATCTTTGCTTCACTTACATTCTGTTAGCGAAAGAGTGAGTGATTAATCAGATACTAACTGACAGTAATCTAAACAAATACGTGATTCCAACTTGTAGAAATTAGACTCTCGCTCATTCTTTGTTTAGATTACTGTTAGTTAGTATCTGATTAAATCTCCTAATAGTAAGGAGTTGATTTAGTTTTGATTTGATTTAGTTTTTGATTTGTATACTAGGTTGTTACTAGATTTTCTGCAGATTTTTAGGTAGATTTTCTAAATATCTTTTTGTATTCTCTGTGTATATATATATATAGCATTCTTTCTCTTCGTAATATACTCTTCTCATCAACCATTCAATCGCTCACTCTTTCACTAACAATTGGTATCAGAGCTATCTTCTTAAGGGATCTGTGAGATCTAAATGGGAGGAGAATCCAATTTTTCAGCTGTTGCACCACCAGTCTTCGATGGAGACAATTATCAAATGTGGGCAGTTCGAATGAAGACTTATCTAGAGGCTTTGGATCTTTGGGAAGCAATAGAAGAGGATTACGAGGTCCCTCCACTTCCAGCAAATCCTACTGTAGCACAAATCAAAGTACAGAAGGACAAGAAGATAAGAAAATCAAAGGCAAAAGCTTGCCTATTTGCAGTTGTATCTCGGATGATCTTCATGCGAATAATGTCCCTTAAAACAGCAAAAGAACTCTGGGATTATCTCAAGGCTGAATATGAAGGAGATGAGAGGATTCGTGGAATGAAAGTTCAGAATTTGATTAGGGATTTCGAGTTGCAGAAGATGAAGGAGTTTGAGTCGGTGAAAGAGTACTCTGACAGACTTCTCAACATTACCAACAAGGTGAGATTGCTTGGTTCTGTGTTAAATGGTTCTAGGATCGTTGAAAAGCTGCTAGTCACTGTTCTGGAGAAGTTTGAAGCCACCATTACTACTCTAGAGAACACCAAACACCTGTCAAAGATTTCTCTTACAGAGCTCTTGAATGCTTTACAAGCACAAGAGAAAAGGAGGTCTATGAGGTAAGAAGGGGTGATTGAAGGTGCCTTACTTGTTAAGCATCAAGACAACAACAGGTATAAAAACAAGAAAATTTTCAAAAACCAATCGACGAATGGAGATTCATTTGCCAATTATCAGAAGACAAAAGAAGGAGGTTCCAAAAAATCCTATCCACCTTGCCGCCATTCTGAGAAGAAAGATCATCCACCATACAAGTGTTGGAGAAGACCTGACGCCAAATGCTCCAAATGCAATCAACTTGGACATGAAGCTGTGATCTGCAAAGTCAAAGGTCAGGTGAAAGAAGTAGATGCACAGGTAATTGATCAAGAAGAAGAAGATCAATTATTTGTGGTCACTTGTTCCTCAAGCAAATAATTAAGCAAGAGCTGGTTGATTGACAGTGGATGCACAAATCATATGACAATATGACAAGGAGTTTTTTTTTTTAGGAATTAAGAGACATTTAAGTCAAGAGAGTGAGGATTGGCAATCGTGAACACTTGGAAGTCAAAGGAAAAGGCACAGTAGCTATAACAAGCTATGAATGTACAAAATTTATTCCAGATGTTTTATTTGTACCTAAAATTGATCAAAATCTCTTAAGCGTTGGTCAGTTACTTGATAAAGGCTATAAAGTGTTGTTTGAGAATAAACAATGCTTGATCAGAGATGCTTGTGGCAAAGACTTGTTCAATGTCAAAATGAAAGGAAAAAGCTTTGCTCTAAATCCGACGGCCTTTGTATCCAAAGCTAGTGCCACTAAGATTTGGCACAAAAGACTTGGGCACTTTCATCATTGATGATGACATGTCTTTTTGCCGTGGTTCTAATTTTGGGAAGCAACATAAGCAACCCTTTACTAAACAGGCATGGAGAGCCTCGAAAAAACTGCAGCTGGTTCATACTGATCTTTGTGGTCCTCAACGAACACCATCATTAAATGGTAATCTTTATTACATTATTTTTATTGATAATCTAACAAGAATGTGTTGGATTTGCTTGCTAAAGAAAAAGTCAGAAGTTGTGGGTGTATTTTGGAAATTCAAAGCTAGAGTTGTAAATGAAAGTGCATGCTTGATTCAGACTATAAGATTAGATAATGGCAAGCAGTACACTTCAGAAACTTTTAACAAGTTTTGTGAAGAGGCTGGAGTTGAACATCAATTGACAGCACCATACACTCCTCAACAGAATGGCGTCAGTGAAAAGAGGAATAGATTCATAATGGAGATGAATCTATTGAGGAGTGTATGATGCTATCGATTGATGTTCAATTTCAGCCTATTCACAAAACCTGTTAAAAGTTTCTGAAGTGTACTCCTTGCGATTATCTGATTTTATAATCTGAATCAAGCATGCACTTTCATTCTCAACTCTGGCTTTGAATTTTCAAAATACACCCGCAACTTCTGACTTTTGCTTCAGCAAGAAGATCCAACACATTCTTGTTAGATCATCAATAAAAAAATAGGGTTTTATGAAATGATATGTCTCAAACATGATTGTATATGATTGCATTTCCTGACCCCAATAAAAACGTACTTAGTCTTTCTTAAAATACTCAAGTCACATGCTACTCTTAATTTTCAAGTAAAGGTAAGACACCTCTGTACATCCGTACAGGAGTGTCTTACTTTTACCCGAGACTAAATCAGACGATATCACGGTGGCAACCATGAGACTAAAGTTAGTGTAAATGCACTCATGTTGTTTTTCTTCCATGGCCCTTAGGTTAGATCAGGGCAATGCTTTATTTTTAGTTTTATTTAAAACTCACGTTATTTACTTTTCCCCATATTGTTTTAATAACCTATAATGAACGTATAAGTCATAGTGTCGTTATGAAATATTTTAAATAATTCTTTTGCACCTAATAATTATGTCATATATTTGGCTTCACTCTTCAATATTAAATATAAATTCTTCCAATAATTTTTGCATCAATCATTGCATTCCTAAAGCACAATACAAAATCACCCCTTCAATTTATAATCACTCCTCTTGGATTTTTAAATTATACATCCAAGAGAATCATTTTTTTTTTAATCAAAATGAATATGGTGTGAATTAGTACAAAGAACGTAATCTAAACTTAACTCAATTGATTTAGACATTATTTTATTATATACATATATTCGTTTTTTTTTTAATAAATAGTATAATAGTTATTCAAATTTAAAGTTGAAAGTATAGTCCAATAAATTTTGGAATAAAATATTATATTGCATTAATTTTATATATTGGACCTAATTCAAGATGTATTTCGTCGAAAAGGAGTGGTTCGCACTTGGACGTACTCCAGTCACTAGTTCAACTTAATGAAATACCTTCCTACACCTAATTGATCAATCAATTGCAATGAGTGGCACGAACTCTTTTTTATTTCGACCGGTGTTATAGGCCGCTAGTTGATATGTAGACGGAGATTTGCATCATGCTTTGTAATGACCCAAAATTTTCTACTTAATTTAAGGTCGCTACTGTATACATATCATAAATATGAATGCGGAAATACTTCATTTAAACTTACATAAAACATAACCTTCAGCTTAAACCACAGCCAACTTACGTGTTTTGAAAACACCTTTAAAACGACACAACAAAATACTAAATAAAATAAATAAACGTTTAAATTAAACAACATCCTATTCTAGCCTAAGATTAAGAAAATAAATGCGACTACCCTATGCATGTGCTATGGTCTCGAGTTGCGATGCCGTCGTCAGCCGTACAGGAATGCCTTGCCTTAACCTGAAAAATTTAGTAGCACATGACTTAGTATTTAAAGAAAATACTCAGTAAGTGACCCTACTATTGGAGTTAAATGCAACAATCAAATGCAAATGAGATGATGAGATCTATCTTTCAATCTGTCTTCCTTCGGTGCTGTTCTAACGGGTAATTTGGGCATGTACCATATACTCTACACACAGCTCATACATGCGAGTATGGGCATACCAGTCAGTTCGCACACCACTGGGCCTCATTCCTTGTCGGGCGAGCATACTCTAGGAGCTCCTTAGGCCAGACACCCGTTAGAACTAGTAACCGTCATGGCAGCGCTATGGAAAACATAACGATCGTTTTCCTGCCATTGGATGTACGCGTCCGTACCCTCGTGATGGAATAGGGGTATCCCCCCAAATGCATGAGCACACATAATGCATGAGGTCCCCAATATTTCTACTTTTATCATTAATGAATATAACCCTCACTATCATCTTTCATGCTTAACATGTTATTTCTCATTTTTCAGTCTACATATCATACATAATCCTAAAGGGGTTACATTTCATTTCATTTATCGTGATATCATGTCATTCATAACATGCTGTATACATACAATTTAGAAAACATAACATAACGCTCCATGCTTTTAACATGCCATTTCATAAAGTGTAATTCATACACAATTACCTCAATGGTCACACAAAACAATCTAAACATAACACATCGCATCACATCGTATCATAACATGTCATATCGTAAACACTTCGTGGTCATATCGTTCCCTAACTTATCATAGCCTTAACGCTCTTATACGTATCACAGTCATATCGTTACGTGAACATACCTTAGTCATATCATCACAGGAACGTATCCTAACGCTATCGTTCTATCAATCTATCACAAACCTATCCCTTTTTACCCATATCCTAACCATATTCTTTCATCAATCTCTCCGATCCATAGCACTCCGGTATGTAACCTAACTTTAACGTTTCATGAACGTATCTTACTCCTATCGTTACATTTCGTTTTGTGCATCCTTCTCGTATCCTATCTCAAACATATCCTTGAACACATTGTACCATAATTAATATCATACAATCCACATATTATAACATAACATAAACATAATATAAGCATACCGATTCACTGATAATTCACACACATCAGTATATATGACACGTGCAGAACCACAGACACGTGTCAACATCAAATATAACCATGTCGATAGTAAGGCCACTTACCTGGTTAGCTTAAGTTGTTGTCACGAATATATCTTTAATGGAAGTCGATTCCGTCCTTTGAAATCTGAGTCAACCTACGTGAGACCATGACATCAGTTTCAAGTTTGAACTCTACAAAGAAAATTTTCTAATTTACGTTGGTCCATTGTTAAAGGTCTTGGAATGCTATATATCTATAATTATTTTACTCCTTGAACTCTCTTTACCCTCTCTTTTTACTATTTACCTTTCTCTCTATATTTACCCTCTCTTTTTACTATTTACCATTCTCTCTATATTTACCCTCTCTTTTTATTATTTACCTTTCTCTCTATATTTAGTTTGGGGTTTCTTTTTACTATTTACCTTTCTCTCTATATTTACCCTCTCTTTTTACTATTTACCTTTCTCTCTATATTTACCCTCTCTTTTTATTATTTACCTTTCTCTCTATATTTAGTTTGTGGTTTTTAATTCCTTAATCTTCATTTTTTTAATTGTCTTTTAATTATGTATTCCAAATTTGGAGTCGATCTCTGTTTCCAAATCTTTTCTTATCCAAGCTTTTCCTGTTCACAAATTTTATTGTTCATTCTATTTTTAATCTATTCATTTGGCTACGGATATAAATTTAATATAATATTTCTAATGGGACATGATTTACTAGAATTTGTATAAATGATTGACATCTAGTTTCAAACTCAAAGCTAAACATTTGTAATAATTCAATTAAGATCTAACTATAATGGGTTGTGATTTCTAAAAAAGATAGGATAAAAAAAATTAAGATTTAATATATACCTTATTGATCAGATCTATCTTCACGTAAATCTCCTCAGAATCTCAATTCCTTAAATGTCGTTCTCTTTTTTTTTTTTTTTTCTCAAGTAAATCTGACAATTCTTGTTTTTCTGTTTCCTTTTTTTGAAGTAAATGTTATTTTATGGCTGGTAAGGATGGGTTGAAGAGAGATAATTGTGGGAAGGGATGAGAGGTTAGTGGAGAGTAGTGGGGAAATGTTGTTTATTTATTTAATTATTATTATTATTATTATTATTATTATTATTTTAACTATTTTTTTTATAATTATTTTTATTTGTTTATTTCTTGATTTATTTTTGGGCTATTACAGGGTTGTCTTAACCTGAAAGGAGGTATCACGTGGCTTGAGTATCTGAAGAAATACTCAGTTAGTGACCCACTATTGGGGGTTAAATGCAAGAACATGCGAATGCAATGACGGGACCTATCATATCAGTCTATTTTTTACTATTCTAATTGGCACCTTGGATGTGTACCATATACTCTACACACAGCACATACATGCGTGTATGGGCTCACTAGTCAGTTCGTGTAAGAACCAGGCTGACTCGATGACTCTAAAATGACAGGTAAATTTTTCGCGAAATTAAACCATTAAAATTTAAAACATAATTTACATTATACGAAAATAGTGGGCGCATTAGTAATTTAAAATATAACATAATGGTTAAAATACAAAATAAGGAACGAACACAAAACGTCTTAAAATAATGGGTCGAGGACGACGGGTGAGGTTTGTCTATGGCACCTGCTCCGGAGTCCGCTACCGACCTCGACCAGCTCATTATTTCCTGAAAGAAAAATGGAGAATAAGGAATGAGTACAAGACTCAGTAAGTAGCCTACTTGTAGGCTCTTAATCGTGTCCTTGATATGCTAGGGTACCACGTTCTTTCTTTTCTTGTTCTTGCCGTATGTTCTTGTTATGTTTCTTAATTCGTTCTCCAAGACACTTTCCTTAGGATTTACGGTACTAGACATAAACTTGTCGACCTGTGTCCGAGGCTTCATGCGTTCCAAGCGACACAGTCTTAATACCTACGCTCAAGGCTTCATACGCTCCAAGTAGCGTAGTCTAAGTCATAAGCATGATGTACCGCGGGAGGTCTTAGGAGGTTCTTGATTCATGGCTAGGGTAACTTACTCTCTTCTTGCTCCATAGTGGCCATAGGTCACTCCCCATGTAGACCATAAAGGTCAAGTGATCGATGCATGCATGAACATGGCATAGACCATAAAGGTCACGTGATGGGTGTGTACATGAACATGGCATCATGCAAATCATAACTGTAACAACCGGAAAAATAAAATAAAATAATAATAATAATAATAATAATAATAATAATCATAATAATAATAAAATAATAAATAAATAAATAAAAATTAAAAGAAGAAAAATATTTGGTAACCGATCCCTCCTACTTCCTTCAATCTCTCACCACTCCTTCCCTACAAATAAATCAGGCAACAAATCAGTAAATTAATTTTCTAAAAACATCGTAAATTTCTTCCTTTCTACAAAAACAAATAGAAAAAAAACAAAAGGTTTAAGCAGATTTAGTTTCGGAGGAGATATGTCATTTGAAGAGGTCAATAGTCCTATGTTAAATCTTCCTTCTATTTTATTAAATAATATTAATTTGGTTACAATTATTTAGTTTTGAATTAGAGATTAAATGAAAAGAATTCTGTATTAGTTTAGGAAATCACAACCAATTATATTTTAGATCTACTGAATTGTTACAATGAATTAGATCTACTGAATTGTTGCAATGATTTAGGTTGGCCAATAATTTTATATGAATTATAGGAAAAGAATATAACCAAATGAATCGATTAAATTAAAAGCTAAGAATATAATTGTTAACAAAATCAGAAGAAAGACAAAGGAAATAAGAAAAAATGAAATAGAGATGGAAATCGAGAACACTTTAACAATTTTTAATAATTATGTTTTGAAATCCAAGCCAACCTAGGTGAGCCCATGACATTAGTTTCAAGGTTGAACTCTATAAAATTATTTTTCTAATTTATATTGGTCCATTGTTAAAAATTTTGAAATGTTATATATCTATAATTATGTTTTTATTAAAAATCTTATTTTATATGGTTTCTCTTGTATAAAAAAGTTGATAGAGTTATTTAAGTCATTATGTGCTTTCCTGTCCTCTGTATTTGCTTTTTTTTTTTTTTTTCTGTATTTACTATGTGACCTTTTGCTTTTCTGGTTTTTCTCTTTATCTATATTTACTCCCTTTTAATTTTGTTCATAAATTTTCTTTGCCATTTTATTTTTAATCTATTTATTTGTCTAGGGATATAAATTTATTGATCTAATATTATTGATCTAATGTGATTTACTAGAATTCATATAAATTATTGGTATTTAGTTTCTAACTCAACTAAACAATTGTCATGATTTAATGAAGATTTAACCAGGATTGGCTGTGATTTCAAAAAAAAAATAGGACAAATAAAATTAAGATTTAATACATATCTTACTGATCATATCTATCTCCACGTAAATATTGTCGTGTGAATTGGGTATTTTTTCCTCAAATTAAATGTTTTTTTTTTTTTTGTTTTTTTTTTTTTTTGCAAACTCTGAGGAGAGATAATTGGGGAAGGAATGAGAGGTTACTAGAGAGAAAGGAGGAAGATTGTTTCTCTTTCTTTTAATAGCAAAACGAGGAGACATAATCAATTGCAAAAAGGCCCACTACTCCTCCGCAGGAAACAAAGGAAAAGAAAAAGGCAAGTTTGGTATGTTTTACATATCTTTATAACCATCATTTTCAAACTTCAAAGGAACACAATTGTTTTCCATATCTTTTTTGAGAGCTACTTCGACTTCACGAATGGCTCGACACGAGGGGAGCAGCGGAGCGGTTTCGATGAGCACGGTGGCTGTTGCAATGGCGTTGCTGCTGCTGCTTGGCTTCGAACATGGCGATGCTGCTACAACTTTTGTTGTTGGCGACTCGAACGGATGGAACCTGGGCGTGGAAGGATGGCCTAATGGGAAGGTGTTTAGAGCCGGTGACATATTAAGTGAGTTTTCAACTCTTGTTTTGATAGTTGAATAGTAACTGATGTTTTACTTGCGTAATCGTAATCGTATTCTTAATCGTATCTGTTAAGAATAATGCTCTTATACTATGTTAAGAATGAAAAACATAAGTGGGATCGAAAGTTGAAAATATTCTACTAACCAAATCACAAGTCCTGTAGCAGACTCGTTTTAAAGCCTTGAGGGAAAACTCGAAAGGGAAAGCCCAAAGAGGATTTGGGTCGTTACATCTATATAAAATATATTCAAATAGTATTCCGATCGAATTCGCAGTTAGATCGCAATGAATACACTTTTTTTTTTTTTTTTTTTTTTTTTGTAGGATTCAACTATAACCCGACAGTTCACAACGTGGTGGCAGTGGACGAGGGGGGTTATAGAAGCTGCATAGCTCCCAGAGGCGCCAAAGTGTTCAATTCAGGCAAGGATGAAATCACTCTCTCAAGAGGAAACAGCTTCTTCATATGCACCACCCCAGGCCACTGCCAAGCTGGGATGAAAATTACTATCAATTCCCTCTAGTTCTTGACCACCCCGTATCGTTTACACATCGATCTCGATGTAAATGTTCTAAGTAACGATGATTTGGAAACATTGTGGAAATAAAATAATTGATAATAATTAAGTAGTTATATGTATCTTATTATTATTTTTTCTCTTTGTTTATTTATATCGAAAAATTAGAATAATAATGTTAATGCACTAAATTGTTTTATTTTTATAAATTAATATAAACAAAAAATTAATATAAATTAATAATGTTAATGCACTAAATTGTTTTATTTTTATAAATTAATATAAACAAAAAAATTAATATAAATTAAAATGGTATGTTTCCTTAAATTTTTTCAATTACTAACTTATATCAACATAATACCATGTTTATTAAAACTATTATTTATAATAAAATAAGTTCAATTTATTTAATGTGTAAGTATTTATTTTTTGATGGTGAAGGTTGGAATTTAAAATAAAAATATTATTTAATGATTTAAAATTAATTAATTTAATGCTTATAATTTGATAATGATTTGTTAATTCATTAGTACGGTTTACCTTTCACAAATATAGAAAGAGAAATAATTAATTATATATAAATATAAATATAAATAATGAATTGATTGTACTGTTTTTGTAAGCTTTTTTTTTTTCTTTTTTTCTTTTTTTTTTAAATATTTATAGATCGTATTTGAAATTTTTTATAATTATTTAAATATATATTCTATACATTAACTAGGGTTGTGACTTAAGAAAATCAACGAAAATCAATCATATTAAAAAATCTCATTATCTTACATCGCCATGTTGTCATGCATCGTCGTCATCATATAACATCATCATAAAACATCAATTACCTTAATTTATTTTATTTTTGAAATATGACTAAAATTTTAAATGTTTATTACATCAATCAACGAAAATGGTATATTTAGAATTTAAATACTTTCTTCCAAATAATAGATTTTATGGTAAAGAAATGATAAAAGAAAGCTAACCCAATTTTTAAAATTGAAAATTAAATAGTCATCCATTTATTTAAGAAGGTATAAAATAATAATTAAAAAAATAGCATAATTTAAAGAAAGTCAAATTTATTCTATATTTAGAAAAAAAATTAATTAAAATTTTGACATTTTTAAAATACATGGTAAAAGTGATTGAAAATAAACCTTTTTTTAGTACAATCGTACAGATTTTTAAATTATTTTCTTTTAATGAAATTTGATTATTATTATTATTATTATTTTATTAAATTTAAATTGATTCAAAATCAGCTTGATGGTAGAAACGTCTCTGGAGCAGGGTAGAGACGAACAAATTTTCCCCATCTCCGTCCACCAACATTAGCTGAGCCCGGTTTGTTAAGGGAGAGTGCGTGTTTCGAGTTTAAGATGACTTTTATGGGTTGGCTTTAGAGTTTCATATTCTAAATTCTCTTTCTGCAGGGTATGAAATTGATCGTGGTTGATTGGTATAGACTCGTTAGAGGACGATTTACACTTTCAGGAAGGATTCGTGAACCAAGAGGGACTATAGAAGGAGATTGAGCTTGGAAATGTAAGGTACGATTTTGGGGTTTTGAGGAACTTTAGTAGATAATATCTCCCTCAATTCTTGACCAAACTCGATGATATGTTGCTCATTACGATTGAATTGAATAATACTGAAGGTTTGATGAAGAAACCAAAATCAAAAGTCTGCAATGTGAGAATTGATGATGGGAAAAGACACATCTACGTGAAGGTATGTCACGATTAGTATACTATATCTCTTTTTATGATACGTTTACGCAAGTGGTATTTATGCTGTTATATAGAGATGATCAGGGGTTCATCAATAAACTCCTAATCGTGAACTTGCTTCGATTGCAGAGGGTCTGAAAATATTATTTTCCCACAATTCCGATGAAGATGACATCAAACCAATACTTTAATTTCATATTCAAAATTAATTTCCACCGATCTCAGTTGACTTACAATCATATTGAATTCATTTATATGATCAGCAATAGATTCACCGTCACATATTTGTAAATTGAACAATCTCCGCATAAAATACACCTTGTTCATAGTCGACGTTTTTTGGTACATACTCAACAGTACCTTCAACAGATCTGATATTGTCTTCTCCTTGATGATGTTGAACGCCGCATTTTTTGATAGCGTCAACCGGATCAACCCTGAGGCCTGCCGATCCTTGAGCTTCTACTGCTCCGTGTTCATTGTATTCGAATTCACCTCCTACAGGGGTTTGTGAAGATCTTTCTCGTACATATAATCTTCAATCTGCATCGTCCTAAAATCGAAATCGGATCCATCAAACTTCTCAATTCCAACATTTGAGCTTTCGATCTTCACAGATCATGATGAATCTCGCCTAAATTTGATACCAGTGCGTAGGATCACACAATAACACAACACACGATCTAGATGATCACAAAGAACAGGAGAGAGAAAATGAGAGGAGGAAAATTGAATAAAGATTTATACTAACGACTTTAAGTATGGACGGGAAGAGACAATATAGAGAAGGCAGAAAGTACATTTTAAAAGCACTACTAAGATTATATATATATGGTTCAGTTTACTATAACTTTACCATATATAATCATCTATAGCCTTTTATTATATACTGTTCCAGTATATATGACCATTTACATTATATGTCATTTACCACATATAGCTTTATTACGTAGAACTGTAGAACGAGCTGTAAATAAGCAGCATGCTCCATAACCCAACACTTACGTTATGGGGCCAACTACGGAGATGTCACCTAAACTCTACTAGAGAATATGAGAATAATGTCTATATAATAGTATGATGACAATTATGGGTTGAAAAGATGTCAAGGTTGCATTTTGAGAGCCTCTAAGGTGATTTAAAAGTATCAATGAGGTGTTACGATCGTGGTCAAAGTGTTATAGAAATTTTATGGAGATAGACTACAATACGAGACTTTCAAGATATGTCTTATATTTAAGAATGATTTGGGCGAAGGATCGCCATGATTACAATTGTAGAATTTGTCTCTAAATCAATTAAAAGTTCCATGGTAATCTTCCCTATACCCTTACACCAATATATTTCATAGCTCAATATAAACCTTTGTTTTGTTTTTTGTTTTTTGTTTTTCTTTTCTTTTTTAGAAAAATAGCCCATTTCAAGATGTTCCAAAGGTATTGTGGTAGTTAAGGTTCCAAAACCCTTTATTTGAAGTTGGATTTAGTATCCCAAGTTCTATTACATGTAATGATATCCACTATGCCTCTGCAATACCAATTATTTGTACCCTCTTTCTACCAGGGGAATCTTTTAAAATTAGTTTGTGAGGATATATAGGTAAATGGGTCTGTTGTTGGACATTTAGCAAGGTTTAGAGGATGTGACTTGAAAGTCCAATTTAGCAAGGTTTTGAGGATGTGACTTGAAAGTCCAATCTAGCAAGGTTTTGAGGATGTGACTTGAAAGTCCAATTTAGCAAGGTTTTGAGGATGTGACTTGAAAGTCCAATTTAGCTGCAACCGAACCTAGTTTGGCAACCCTTGCGACATCCTGCTCCATAGTCACCCCATAACCAAACCAAATCAATATTCTGACTCACGTGCCTTCTAACGTTGGCTGAGCTCGGTTTCGGTGACTCTATTTCGACGTAGCTGACATATTTGGCTCGTATTTTAGTTATTCGAACTTTTGGGACTTGTTCTTATTGTTTTAGATCATTTCAAAGTAGTTTTTATATTTTCGGGAGCAATTGAGTGAGTATGACCTCATTTTGGTTCATCTAAGTTACCTTTTGGCTAAAAGTTGAATTAGTTGACACAATTGGATGAATTAAATTGTATATCATGCCATAACTTGATGACGTGGGTTTACATAGGTGAAATTGAAATTTAAGGAGCGGTTTTGAACCAGCTTTAGGATTATCTTGTAACTTCGACTCAGGCCAGCTATATAAGTGGTTCTACTGTTGGCATGGTTGGATGAATCGAATCATACTATGAATAAAGTAGGTTGTGACCCTCACGTATAGACAAGACAAGGTGACAACATAATAGTGATGTCCAACCAGCCACGTAAAGGCCGAAAAAAGACGAATGTCATGATGCGACCGAGGAGGATGGTGCATCATCTAACCCACCATAGAAATGTGCATAGGCAAGACAGAGGCAACAATGTTGACAGAGTGTCATTGATAGACTTGTTGAAGGGTCGGGTAGGGCCCCAGGCCTTAATCTCAAAAAGGGAATTTGGGCATGCGATTCTAAAATCAAGTTTGTTCATATAAAATTTGAAAACTCATCAAATTTGGTGTAAATTGGACATAGGACGAACTCTTCATGACACAGTATGCCCATTTCTCTAAAATCATGTTTACAACTATCATACCAAAAAATGTCTCAAAATGAACCTTAGGAGGAGGCGTGATGTCAACTCTCCACCATCTCTGGGCCCTGTGGCTAAGTGAGCTACCCTATGACATATAAATGTGTCACAGACGAGTAGTGTCTCCGATGACTTCCCTTGAAATAGGTATTCCAAGACAGTGCCGCACGATACTGGTGGGCCAAAATTGTGCCATTGTGTATGTGTCAGAGGTTGGATTATGCACTTGCTATCCATAATGGATTTTATAAATGAACTAACATGGACACAAGATGATCCAACGCCTCGATATAACTTGATGGATGGATGTTCGTGATGTCTCGATCATGTGAGCGACATATGGGTCTGTTCTCGATGAGCATGATCGAGCGAGCTAAGTTAATCGATGACATCCCAGGACTTGGATGACATCAAAACATGATGGCCATGTCAATTGGAAACCAAGTTGAGAATTGAGACGTGACGTTGCACGTGAGAGACCTTGGCCTCAAGCAGAGGCAAGGTCGAGTCGAATAACTTGAACTAGTATAGAGGCAAGTCGGTTGGGTTGAAGAAGGTTGAACATTTACACGTAGGCCCCAGCAAGCTTGAATTCCGCACAAGTTGTATTCGGTTGACGAAGACAAACCTCACCTAAGGTCCAATGAAGTCATGAAGACAAACGAAAAATAAATAGGAGGTTTGGATTTCCCTCAAGGCTTGTCATGAGCGTGTCAAGATCACGATGTCAGACGGTTGAGATTGTACAACCATAAAAAATGGCACGTTCTCTGTGGCCCCTCCATGTGTCCTTTTTTATGATTGCTATGATGTAAATTATGTTATGTAGTGTTATGACTTATGTAATGTCAAGACTACGTGGTGATGTATTATGACTTATGTTATGTTATGATATTGTGCACACCATGTTAGCATGTTTATTTTCTAGACGGTGAAATGTTGATATGTCAATAATGTATTCTTGAAAACGTTTATGAAAGAACGAATGCACAATCTACATATTATATGATTTGAAGCTACAGAGATCTCATGCATTTTTGTGTGTCATATGCATCGGGATACTTCCTCGTCATGATTAGTATGGACGCGAATGCTACGACATTTATGTCTGCCATAATGTTATGATACGATATTCTGTACACCATAATACTATGTGGGCTCCTTTCCCTCTATGGCTCTGGCAGTACGAGTGTGAGCTAGCTGAAAGGCAGGCCCAGGGGTATGTATACACCCGCCTAGTGGGTCCATGTGTGCATACTTGGGTCGTGTGCAAAAAAAATACTAAACATCCCATTTTAGCTCAAACTGAAAAGAAGAGTTTAAGGCCATGAAATAGGGTTTTATGAAATAATATGTCCCAAACATGATTGTATATGATTGCATTTCCTGACCCCAATAATAACGTACTTAGTCTTTCTTAAAATACTCAAGTCACGTGCTACTCTTAATTTTCAAGTAAAGGTAAGACACCTCTGTACATCCGTACAGGAGTGTCTTACTTTTACCCGAGACTAAATCAGACAATATCACGGTGGCAACCATGAGACTCAAGTTAGTGTAAATGCACTCATGTTGTTTTTCTTCCATAGCCCTTAGGTTAGATCAGGGCAATGCTTTATTTTCTAGTTTTATTTAAAACTCACGTTATTTACTTTTCCCCATATTGTTTTAATAACCTATCATGAACGTATAAGTCATAGTGTCGTTATGAAATATTTTAAATAAATTTTTCGCATCTAATAATTATGTCATATATTTGGCTTCCCTCTTCAATATTAAATATAAATTCTTCCAATAATTTTTGCATCAATCATTGCATTTCTAAAGCACAATACAAAATCACCCTTCAATTTATAATCACTCCTCTTGGATTTTTAAATTATACATCCAAGAGAATCATTTTTTTTTTTTTTTATCAAAATGAATATGGTATGAATTAGTACAAAGAACCTAATCTAAACTTGTATGGAGGACGGCGACATCGCGAGCAGAGACCGTGGCACGTGCATAGGGTAGCATCATATTTAAATTTCTTGTCTTAAGTTAGAATAAGTTGTTTTGCATTTCATTGTTTTAAATTATTTTGTATTTGTTTTTGTTTTCTCTAAATTTCAGTATTTCATATTTAAACACGTAAGACCATGGCTGAGTTTTCTAGAGAAGTTGTTTTAAACGTGTTTTTGAAGTTTACGTTATCAATTATGTTCATGTAAGAGTTATATTTCCGCATTATAGATGAGCATGAGACGTTAGTAGCGACTCTGAGTATGTGGAAATTTAGGGTCGTTACAGTTGGTATCAGAGCTCTAGGTCTTAGATTCTGTAGACTAGCCTACAATGTAGGCTTGGCACGTTCCATGGTCCCAACGTCGATGCCCCGTCACCGTCAGGTACGCCTTGCACAAGATAAGAAAAGAGAAACGTTTTCAAACTCGCATGCATTTTTATGTTAATGTTACTGAAATTGTTGTTATATTTCACGTATTTATTTAAGAGCATGATGTGATGTGTTGCATGCTGAGTGATTCTGTTTGCAATATGATGTGAACTTAGTAGATGTGATGCATAGCATAATTTCATAGGTAATTAGCCTTAGACTTAAGAGATGCTATCTTGGTTTCTTGAACCATGATGCCTAGACCATGCGAAAGAGTAAGACGAGGAAGGGGACGGCCTCCTATTAGAGATAGAGGACAAGGTGAGGCTGAAGAGAGCCCACCTCGAGAGGGATCAGAGACAGGGTTTGAATTAGAACCCTTACTGTATGTATGGTCGGCAAGCAGCCCTGGGAGGGTAGACGTAGTAACTAAGGATAGAGTAAAGAATGATCAAGCAATAGTAGCCGACCAAACTCTAAGCGTAGTCCTAATAGTAGTAAAGATGACCGACTTCGACGTAGTACTAGGCATGGATTGACTAGTTGCAAACCATGCTATTATAGAATGTCATAAAAAAAAAAAAAAGGGTGATATTCTCACCATCGGTGGGACCTAGCTTTAAATTTAAAGGCACAAATACCGGGGCTACCCCTAAAGGTAGTCTCGATGATGAAAGCAAAGAGATTAGTCCAACAAGGCGGTTGGACTACATTAGCATGTGTCGTAGAGGTAAGAGAAAAAGAAAAGACCCTAGAAAACGTGTCAATCGTAAACGAGTTTTCAGATGTGTTTTCGGACAACCTACCTGGAATACCCCCTTCCCGAGCGGTTGACTTCGTCATCGAACTCGAGCTAGGAACTGGGCCTATTTCTAAAGCACCCTATCGCATGGCGCTAGCAGAGTTGAAGGAACTCAAGGCGCAATTACAAGACTTAGGGGATAAATGGTTCATTCGACCTAGCATATTCCCCTGGACTGCGCCAATGTTGTTTGTTCAGAAGAAAGATGGATCGATGCGTTTGTGCATCGATTACAGAGAGTTAAATAAGAGAACCATAAAGAACAAATACCCTCTGCCTAGAATAGAAGACTTATTAGATCAACTTAGAGAGGCAACAATATTTTCTAAGATAAATTTGCGGTCAGGTTACCATTAAATAACGAGTAAAGAAAAAGACGTACCAAAGACAACATTTAGGACAAGGTATGATTGCTACAAGTTCGTGGTGATGTTATTTGGCCTCACTAATGCTCCAGCTATGTTAATGGAGTTAATGAACCGAGTGTTCAAGGACTGTCTAGACACTTTTGTGATCGTGCTCACTAATGACATCCCAGTGTACTCGAAAACAAATTTGGAACACCAGGAACACCTCTGAAAAGTCCTAGCCACCCTAAGAAAGAACAAGTTATATGCCAAGTTCTCAAAGTGTGAATTTTGGTTATGATAAGTCTCTTTCCTAGGATACGTGGCGACAAAGGATGGAGTGTCCGTAGATCCTACTAAGATCAAAGCGGTCACGAAGTAGGAACGCCCAACTTTGGTAACACCAGTATAGAGTTTCTTAGGACTAGCGAGATACTATCGAAGGTTCGTGTAGGACTTCGCTAGAATAGTCTCGCCTTTGACACAGCTAACGAGAAAATGGGTACCATTTATATGAAATGATGCTTGTGAGGCAAGCTTCCAGAACCTAAAAGAGAGATTAGTAACCGTCCCGGTACTCATGGTACCCGAGATCTTAAAAGAGTACGTAATCTATAGTGACACCTTTAAAGAATGGACTAGGATGTGTGTTAATGCAACACGGTAAAGTTGTTGCATACGCGTCCCGTCAACTAAAAAAATACGAAGATAATTACCCTATCCACGACCTGGACTTGGCCGCTGTAGTGTTCGCGCTGAAAATTTGGTGACACTACCTGTATGTTGAGAAAATTCAAAGTTTAACTCACCACAAGAGTTTAAATATTTCTTCACCCAGAAAGAGTCAAATATGAGACAGAGAAGGTGGTTAGAATTGGTGAAGGACTATGATGTAAATATCCAATACCACCCTAGAAAAGCAAATGTGGTCGCAGATGCATTGAGTAGAAAGGCGGCCCACTCTTCGGCCCTCATTACGAGGGAAGTAGGGGTACAAAGAAAATTCGAGTGAGCCAACATAATTGCAGCGACCGAGAGAGTCATGGCACAACTGGCCTGACTTACAGTGAAACCTACACTTAGGCAAAGAATGGTTACCTCCCAACGAGAGGATCCAAACCTATAGAAAGTCTTAAGCCAGCTAGCTGAGAGTCTAGTAAATGGATTCTCAAAAACCTCAGATGAAGGGCTATTGTATCAGGGACGCCTATAGGTCTCGACAATAGAGGAGCTAAGGAAAGAAATACTAACGAAGCTCACCACTCGTCATTTGCCATGCTCCCAGGAGGTACTAAGATGTACCAAGATTTAAAACAACACTTCTAGTGGAAGAGCATGAAGAGGGACGTGGCCGAGTTTGTGAGCAAGTGCTTAGTATGTCAACAAGTGAAAGCTCCTAGATAAAAGGCGGCGGGGTTGTTGCAGCTCCTAAGCATACTAGAGTGGAAGTGGGAAACAGAGCAATGGACTTCATAGTAGGATTACCCAAAACGCTTAAAGGCTATACAATGATCGGGTAGTTTTCGATAGGTTGACCAAGTCGGCACACTTCCTACCTGGGAAAGCTACATATACAATTGACAATTGGGCACAGCTGCATGTGAAAGAAATAGTAAGACTACATGGAGTCCCAGTATCTATAGTGTCTAGGGATATAAATTTATTGATCTAATGTAATTTACTAGAATTCATATAAATTATTGGCCTTTAGTTTCTAACTCAACTAAACAATTGTCATGATTTAATGAAGATTTAACCAGGATTGGCTGTGATTTCAAAAAAAAAAAATAGGACAAATAAAATTAAGATTTAATACATATCTTACTGATCATATCTATCTCCACGTAAATCTTGTCTGGGTATTTTTTCCTCAAATTAAATGTTTTTTTTTTTGGTAAACTGTAATTTTTTTCGCCTGAGGAGAGATAATTGGGGAAGAATGAGAGGTTACTGAGAGAAAGGAGGAAGATTGTTTCTCTTTCTTTTAATAGCAAAACGAGGAGACATAATCAATTGCAAAACGGCCCACTACTTCTCCGCAGTAAACAAAGGAAAAGAAAAAGGCAAGTTTTGTATGTTTTACATATCTTTATAACCATCATTTTCAAGCTTCAAAGGAACACAATTGTTTTCCATATCTTTTTTGAGAGCTACTTCGGCATCACGAATGGCTCGACACGAGGGGAGCAGCGGAGTGGTTTCGATGAGCACGGTGGCTGTTGCAATGGCGTTGCTGCTGCTGCTTGGCTTCGAACATGGCGATGCTGCTACAACTTTTGTTGTTGGCGACTCGAACGGATGGAACCTGGGCGTGGAAGGATGGCCTAATGGGAAGGTGTTTAGAGCCGGTGACATATTAAGTGAGTTTTCAACTCTCGTTTTGATAGTTGAATAGTAACTGATGTTTTACTTGCGTAATCGTATCTGTTAAGAATAATGCTCTGATACTATGTTAAGAATGAAAAACAGAAGTGGGATCGAAAGTCGAAAATATTCTACTAACTAACCAAATCCTGGAGATAAGATAAATTGTATCAAAACACAAGTCAACTAACCAAATCCTGCAGATAAACAAGTCACGTAGCAGACTCGTTTTAAAGCCTTGAGGGGAAACCCGAAATGGAAAGCCCAAAGAGGATCTGGGTTGTTACATTACGTAGATCGCAATGAATACATACATTTTTTTTTTTTTTTTTTTTTTTTGTAGGGTTCAACTATAACCCGACAGTTCACAACGTGGTGGCAGTGGACGAGGGGGGTTATAGAAGCTGCATAGCTCCCAGAGGCGCCAAAGTGTTCAATTCAGGCAAGGATGAAATCACTCTCTCAAGAGGAAACAACTTCTTCATATGCACCACCCCAGGCCACTCCCAAGCTGGGATGAAAATTACTATCAATTCCCTCTAGTTCTTCCACCCCGTATCGTTTACACATCGACAATTCCCTCTAGTTCTTCCACCCCGTATCGTTTACACATCGATCTCGATGTAAATGTTCTAAGTAACAATGATTTGGAAACATTGTGGAAATAAAATAATTGATAATAATTAAGTAGTTATATGTATCTTATTATTATTTTTTCTCTTTGTTATTTATATCGAAAAATTAGGATAACAATGTTAATGCACTAAATTGTTTTATTTTTATAAATTAATATAAACAAAAAATTAATATAAATTAATAATGTTAATGCACTAAATTGTTTTATTTTTATAAATTAATATAAATTAAAATGGGTATGTTTCCTTAAATTTTTTCTATTAATAACTTATATCGACATAATACCATATTTATTAAAACTATTATTTATAATAAAATAAGTTCAATTTATTTAATGCGTAAGTATTTAGTTTTTGATGTTGAAGGTTTAAATTTAAAATAATAATATTATTTAATGATTTAAAATTAATTAATTTAATGCTTAGAATTGATAATTATTTGTGTACGGTTTACTTTCACAAATATAGAAAGAGAGATAATTAATTATATATAAATATAAATAATTAATTAATTAGGAATCTTGATTTATATAAATATAAATAATGAATTGGTTGTATTGTTTGAAAGCTTTTTTTTTTTTTTTTTTTTTTTTTTTTTTTAATTTTATTTATTTATTTTATTTATTTATTTATTTATTTATTTATAGATCGTATTTGAAAATTTTTATAATTATTTAAATATATATTCTATACATTAACTAGGGTTGTGACTTAAGAAAATCAACTAATCTTTATCTGAAATAACGTCATATTAAGAAATTTCATTATCTTACATCGTCATGTTGTCATGCATCGTCGTCATCATATAATATCATCATAAAACATCATATAATATCATATGGCATTATCATATAACTCAATTATGTCATCATACGTCATACATTATACATCATCATCATATAATATAGTCACAACGTCATAAATATAAAGCATAAATGACACATACAAGGGTCACGAGGCACGTGTCTCATGCATCAAACAAGTCGTCCAACCTATTTATAGTAAGACCACTTACTTGGTTGGCCTTAGCCGGTATTTCGCTAAATTCGTGTACGCTTATCTTCTGTCACTCGAAGTTGCTCCAAGTATCACCGGGAGTCGTTTCCTATTAGGAGGTCCATCTCATTCGTTAGTATTTAGCATTTCTAATCTATTTAACTTGAATTTGGGAAATAGAGCATACCTCAATTACCTTAATTTATTTTATTTTTGGAATATGACTAAAAAGGTCGAATAATCATTAAAATGTTATGTTTTTTTAAAATCATATTTAGAATTTAAATACTTTCTTTCGAACCATGGATTTTATGGTAAAGAAATGATAAAAGAAAGCTTTCCAATCTTATTTAGAAGTTAAATACTTTCTTTCGAATAATGGATTTTATGGTAAAGAAATGATAAAAGAAAGCTAACCCAATTTTTAAAATTGAAAATTAAATAGTCATCCATTTATTTAAGAAGGTATAAGATAATAATTAAAAAAATAGCATAATTTAAAGGAAAGTCAAATTTATTTTATATTTAGAAAAAAAATTAATTAAACTTTTGACATTTTTAAAATACATGGTAAAAGTAAAAGTGATTGAAAATAAACCTTTTTTTAGTACTTAAAGAAACGTATAGATTTTTAAATTATTTTCTTTTAATGAAATTTGATTATTATTATTATTATTATTTTATTAAATTTAACTTGATTCAAAATCAGCTTGATGGTAGAAACATCTCTGGAGCAGGGTAGAGACGAACAAATTTTCCCCATCTCCATCCACCAAAGTAGCTGAGCCCGGTTTGTGAAGGTAGAGTACGTGTTTCGAGTTTAAGATGACTTTTATGGGTTGGCTTTAGAGTTTCATATCCTAAATTCTCTTTCTGCAGGGTATGAAATTGATCGTGGTTGATTGGTATAGACTCGTTAGAGGACGATTTACACTTTCAGGAAGGATTCGTGAACCAAGAGGGACTATAGAAGGAGATTGAGCTTGGAAATGTAAGGTACGATTTTGGGGTTTTGAGGAACTTTAGTAGATAATATCTCCCTCAATTCTTGACCAAACTCGATGATATGTTGCTCATTACGATTGAATTGAATAATACTGAAGGTTTGATGAAGAAACCAAAATCAGAAGTCTGCAATGTGAGAATTGATGATGGGAAAAGACACATCTACGTGAAGGTATGTCACGATTAGTATACTATATCTCTTTTTATGATACGTTTACGCAAGTGGTATTTATGCTGTTATATAGAGATGATCAGGGGTTCATCAATAAACTCCTAATCGTGAACTTGCTTTGATTGCAGAGGGTCTGAAAATATTATTTTCCCACAATTCCGGTGAAGATGACATCAAACCAATGCTTTAATTTCATATTCAAAATTAATTTCCACCGATCTCAGTTGACTTATAATCATATTGAATTCATTTATATGATCAGCAATAGATTCACCGTCAAATATTTGTAAATTGAACAATCTCCGCATAAAATACACCTTGTTCATAGTCGACGTTTTTTTGGTACATATTCAACAGTACCTTCAACAGATCTGATATTGTCTTCTCCTTGATGATGTTGAACGCCGCATTTTTTGATAGCATCAACCGGATCAACCGTGGCCTGCCGATCCTTGAGCTTCTACTGCTCCGTGTTCATTGTATCCGAATTCACCTCCTATAGGGATTTGTGAAGATCTTTCTCGTACATATAATCTTCAATCTGCATCGTCCAAAAATCGAAATCGGATCCATCAAACTTCTCAATTCCAACATTTGAGCTTTCGATCTTCACAGATCATGATGAATCTCGCCTAAATTTGATACCAGTTCATAGGATCACACAATAACACAACACACGATCTAGATGATCACAAAGAACAGGAGAGAGAAAATGAGAGGAGGAATATTGAAGACTTTAAGTATGTACGGTATGATACAATATAGAGAAGGCAGAAAGTACATTTTAAAAGCAATACTAAGATTGTATATATATGGTTCAGTTTACTATAACTTTACGATATATAATCATCTATAGCCTTTTATTATATATCGTTTCACTATATATGACCATTTGCATTATATGTCATTTACCACATATAGCTTTATTACGTAGAACGGTAGAACGAGCTATAAATAAGCAGCATGCTCCATAACCCAACACTTACGTTATGGGGCCAACTACGGAGATGTCACCTAAACTCTACTAGAGAATATGAGAATAATGTCTATATAATAGTATGATGACAATTATGGGTTGAAAAGATGTCAAGGTTGCATTTTGAGAGCTCTAAGGTGATTTAAAAGTATCAATGAGGTGTTACAATCGTGGTCAAAGTGTTATAGAAATTTTATGGAGATAGACTACAATACGAGACTTTCAAGATATGTCTTAAATTTAAGAATGATTTGGGCGAAGGATCGCCATGATTACAATTGTAGAATTTGTCTCTAAATCAACTAAAAGTTCCATGGTAATCTTCCCTGTACCCTTACACCAATATATTTCATAGCTCAATATAAACCTTTGTTTTGTTTTTTGTTTTTTTTTTCTTTTTTAGAAAAATAGCCCATTTCAAGATGTTCCAAAGGTATTGTGGTAGTTAAGGTTCCAAAACCCTTTATTTGAAGTTGGATTTAGTATCCCAAGTTCTATTACATGTAATGATATCCATTATGCCTCTCCAATACCAATTATCTGTACCCTCTTTCTACCTCGGGAATCTTTTAAAATTAGTTTGTGAGGATATATAGGTAAATGGGTCTCTTGTTGGACATTTAGCAAGGTTTAGAGGATGTGACTTGAAAGTCCAATTTAGCAAGGTTTTGAGGATGTGACTTGAAAGTCCAAGTAATACATGAAACTTGTTAAACCATTAATCTAGTTAAAAGAAGAAATCAAGTTATCTTAAATGATGTAAAAAAAAAAAAAAAAAAAAGTTGGAATTAAGGTTGGGTTAAATATTTGATATTTTTCTAGCATTAGTATCCACATGAATGTTGATTTCAAGGATGCGCCTGAGCCATGAACCTACTAAATGGACTCTTTTCCTCATGAAATTGTAATGGAAAGCTTCAAATGACATGATAAGGTTATATATGAAATTTTGTGGTCATTGGATTAGGTTAGGGGGCAAAGCCAAGGGTAGCTAAAACATGACCAAAATCCTCTATAATTATGGCTCACTGGCTTATGACCCAAATGACCTTTGCATAGTATAAATTTTTTCCTTATGTGATGGTTTAGAAGGATTATGAAAATATTCAAGGTCATTGGAATATGTTGAGGATTTAAACCAAGATTTGGGTTGGTAAATGACCAAAAGTACTCCATAAGAATTCTATGATATTTTCAAGACTATAAAGAACTCTAAATGATATGAAACTTTATAGGGGGCTCATTTATGATCTTAAGGGTAATTAGGTAAGATCCATGAGTTAATGTAGGTTGTTAGAAAATTAATGATGTATCAACAAGTGGGAGTTATTTATGACCTCAAGAGACTCATTTATGGCCTTAAGGGGTGATGGTTGATGGATTATGACCAACCAAAGATGGTATGGTTGTTGCAACCTTTGAGCATTCCATATTGAAAATATGAAATATAGTAATGAACTTCAAAGTGGGTCTACAAAAATTCTGAAAGGATATACAATGATGTAGATGATCGTTGAAAAACTTACCAAGTCCATATACTTTTTACTTGGGGAGGATACCTATATTATTGACCGTTAGGCTAACTATACATGAGAGATATTGTTAGACTATATGGAGTGCAAGTATCGATAATGTCAGATTGAGACCCACGTTGTGCACCCAATATCTA
This sequence comes from Cucurbita pepo subsp. pepo, assembly GCF_057944985.1. Classification (NCBI taxonomy): domain Eukaryota; kingdom Viridiplantae; phylum Streptophyta; class Magnoliopsida; order Cucurbitales; family Cucurbitaceae; genus Cucurbita; species Cucurbita pepo. The sequence continues at coordinate 5,963,946 of NC_141799.1, forward strand.
TGTTTTTCATAACATTGGGTACTCGCGTTGACTTCATTACTGGTATCCATCCACAAACCGATGGTTAGATGGAGCATTTGAACCATATCTTGGAAGATATATTGCGTGCCTGTGTGTTGGATTTTGCAGGTACTTAGAGAATTTAAGTTGTATCTTATGGAGTTCTTTTATAACAACATCTTCGAAGCAACTATTGAGATGACATCGTTTGAAGCATAATAGGGGAAATGGGGTAGGTCCTACGTTTGTTGGGGACGAGGTAGGTGAATGAGTGTTGCTGGGATTCGAGTTAGTCCAGACTACCAATAGGCCGTACAATAGATCAGGGCGAGAATGCGCACAAATCAGAGTAGACAGCTAAATTATTTTGATGAGAGGCGTAGGAGCTTAAGATTTGAAGTGGACAACATAGTATTCATGAAGGTGGTCCTGATGAAAGGCGTCTTAAGGTTCAAATGTAAAGGCATGTAGAGCCCATGCTTCATCAAAACATGGGCATTTAGTGACCCGCACACCCAAATTTAGCTGCAACCGAACCTAGTTCGGCAACCCTTGCGACATCCTGCTCCATAGTCACCCCATAACCAAACCAAATCATTATTCTAACTCATGTGCCTTCTAACGTTGGCTGAGCTCGGTTTCGGTGACTCTATTTCGACGTAGCTGACATATTTGGCTCGTATTTGAGTTATTCGAACTTTTGGGACTTGTTCTTATTGTTTTAGATCATTTCAAAGTTGTTTTTATATTTTCGGGAGCAATTGAGTGAGTATGACCTCATTTTGGTCCATCTAAGTTACCTTTTGGCTAAAAGTTGAATTAGTTGACACCGTTGGATGAATTAAATTGTATATCATGCCATAACTTGATGACGTGGGTTTACATAGGTGAAATTGAAATTTAAGGAGCGGTTTTGAACCAGCTTTAGGATTATCTTGTAACTTCGACTCAGGCCAGCTATATAAGTGGTTCTACTGTTGGCATGGTTGGATGAATTGAATGATGTTGGCATGGTTGGATGAATTGAATCATACTATGAAGAAAGTAGGTTGTGAGCCTCACGTATAGACAAGACAAGGTGACAACATAATAGTGATGTCCAACCAGCCACGTACAGGCCGAAAAAAGACGAATTCCATGATGCGACCGAGGAGGATGGTGCATCATCTAACCCACCATAGAAATGTGCATAGGCGAGACAGAGGCAACAATGTTGACAGAGTGTCATTGATAGACTTGTTGAAGGGTCGGGTAGGGCCCCAGGCCTTAATCTCAAAAAGGAAATTTGGGCATGCGATTCTGAATCAAGTTTGTTCATATAAAATTTGAAAACTCATCAAATTTGGTGTAAATTGGACATAGGACGAACTCTTCATGACACATTATGCCCATTTCTCTAAAATCATGTTTACAACTATCATACCAAAAAATGTCTCAAAATGAACCTTAGAAGGATGCGTGATGTCAACTCTCCACCATCTCTGGGCCCTGTGGCTAAGTGAGCTACCCTATGACATATTCATGTGTCACAGACGAGTGTCTCCGACGACTTCCCTTGAAATGGGTATTCCAAGATAGTGCCGCACGACACTGGTGGGCCAAAATTGTGCCATTGTGTATGTGTCAGAGGTTGGATTATGCACTTGCTATCCATAATGGATTTTATAAATGAACTAACATGGACACAAGATGATCCAACGCCTCGATATAACTTGATGGATGGATGTTCGTGATGTCTCGATCATGTGAGCGACATATGGGTCTGTTCTCGATGAGCATGATCGAGCGAGCTAAGTTAATCGATGACATCCCAGGACTTGGGATGTAATAGCCCAAAAATAAATAAAGAAATAAATAATAAAAATAATTATAAAAATAGTTAAAATTATAATAATAAAAAAATAAATTTAATTAATTAATTAATTTAAAAAAATAAAAAAATAAACCTTTCCCCATCTCTCTCCGCTAACCTCTCATCCCTTTCCACAATTATCTCTCCTCTGCCATCTATGCTGCAAAAAAGAAACATAAAATCTGACAAAAAAAAAAAAAAAAAAAAAAAAGAAAAGAAACAGAAAACAACCATCGTCAATTTTGAGAAGAAGTATTTGAACAGATTGCAGATTTAGAGATTTTTGTCTGTTATTACGGTAAAATTCTATCTCAGACCTCCTTTTCCTTTATAGTTATGCTTATAAGAAATTAATTTAGGATCAAATCTTCTTTTCTATCTTACCGTATGTAATAATCAGATCCCAGGTTCAATTAATTAGATTTTTTTTACCATCGGAAGTTATAGGAAATAAGGTTAGAATCAATATAATTTTAGCTGGCAGATCCATAAATCGGTAAGACAGTAGCCAAATTAAAATTGGCCAATAATATCGATTTACAAAAGGAAAATAAATATAGAATTAGAGTAATATCTTATGTACAGATGTTTATAAACTGAGAATCTATTTACACAATGGGAATGAAAATAATTACAATGAGGGAGGAGGGAAGATTGAGGGAAGATTTGTTAAACAGAATTTAAAAATATAATAGGAGATATGAGAGGGCATGAAACTCCATTAAATTCTGTCTAACAGTAAATATCAGAATTTTAACCAGGTAAATTAGAGAAATAATTGTATAGAGTTCAAACTTGAAACTGATGTTATGGGCTCACATAGATTGGCTTGGATTTCAAAGGACGGAATCGAACTTTCAGTAAGGATATATACGTGACAACGACTTAAGATAGCCAGGTAAGTGACCTTACTATCGGCAAGGTTATATTTGATGTTGACACGTGCCCTGTGGTTCTGCACGTGTCATATATATTGATATGTGTAAATTGTCTGAGGATCGATATGCTTCCTATATGTTATGTTATGTTATGTTATTATATGTGGACTGTATGATAATAATTATGGTACGATGTGCTCTAGGAGATGTTTGAGATAGGGTACGAGAAGGATGCACAAAACGAAATGTAACGATAGGAGTAGATACGTTCATGAAATGTTAGAGTTAGGTTACATACCGGAGTGCTATGGATAGGAGAGATTGATGAAAGAATACGGTCAGGTTATGGGTAGAAAGGGATAGGTTTGTGATAGATTGATAGAACGATATCGTTAGGGTACGTTCTTGTGACGATATGACCAAGGTACGTCACGTAATGATATGTCTGTGATAGGTATAGGAACGTTAAGGCTATGGTAAGTTAGAGAACGATATGACTATGAAGTGTTTACGTTATGACTTGGTTATGATATGATACATTGTATGCTAGATTATTGTGCTTAAGTACGAAATCATGTGAACGTGAATGTATGTTATTTATGTTGCTTAGTTGATGTGATATGAATGCATGTGACGATGTGTGACCCTTGTACGATTATGGCTTGTTGTATGAGTATTGGAATGTAACTGAATGAATTGTATGACATGAAATACGGTAAATTGCATGATACATAACCCCGCTAGGAATATGTATGATATGTAACAGAATGAGAAAGAGAATGACATGTAAGCATGAAAACGTGACACGGGGTTATGTTCATTAAATGATGACTGTAGGACTAGTGGGACCTCATGCATATTGTGTGATCATGCATTTGGGGGGATACCCCTATCCCATCACGAGGGTACGGACGCGTACATCCAAATGGCAGGACAACGATCGTTATTCCCTGCATAGCGCTGCCGTGACGATTTCAGTTTTAACGGGTCCCGGTGGGCCCCAGAGCATGCCCACCGGCTAGGGACAGTGGCCCAGCGGTGTGCGAACTAGCTGGTTAGCTCATACTCGCACGTATGGGCTGCGTGTAGAGTATATGGTACACGTCCACGATTACCTGTTAGGATTACACCGTAGGGAAAATGAAACGAAACGAAACGAAACGAAAAAGAAACGAAACGAAACGAAATGAAACGAAACGAAAGATAGGTCCCATCATTTTATTGCATGTGATTGTTGCATTTAACCCCAATAGTGGGGTCAGTTACTGAGTATTTCTTTAAATACTCAAGCCATGTGCTACTACATTTTTCAGGTTAAGGCAAGGCATTCCTGTACGGCTGACGACGACATCGCAACTCGAGATCATGGCACATGCATAGGATAGTGGTATTCATTTTCTTAAACTTAGGATAGAATAGGATGTTTTAAACTTAAACGCTTATTTATTTTATTTCGGGTCTTTTGTTGTGTCGTTTTAAAGATGTTTTCGAAACACGTAAGTCCATGGCTGTGTTTTAAGTTAAAGGTTATGTTTTATGGAATTTAAATGAAGTCTTCCGTATTCAATGTTTATGGTATGTATACAGTAGCAACCTTAAATTAAGTAGAAAATTTCGGGTCGTTACATGGGATGACATCAAAACATGATGGCCATGTCAATTGGAAACCAAGTTGAGAATTGAGACGTGACGTTGCACGTGAGAGACCTTGGCCTCAAGCAGAGGCAAGGTCGAGTCGAATAACTTGAACTAGTATAGAGGCAAGTCGGTTGGGTTGCAGAAGGATGAACATGCACACGTAGGCCCCAGCAAGCTTGAATTCCGCACAAGTTGTATTCGGTTGACGAAGACAAACCTCACCTAAGGTCCAATGAAGTCATGAAGACAAACGAAAAATAAATAGGAGGTTTGGATTTCCCTCAAGGCTTGTCATGAGCGTGTCAAGATCACGATGTCAAATGGTTGAGAATGTACAACCATAAAAAATGGCACGTTCTCTGTGGCCCCTCCATGTGTCCTTTTTTATGATTGCTATGATGTAAATTATGTTATGTAGTGTTATGACTTATGTAATGTCAAGACTAAGTGATGATGTATTATGACTTATGTTATGCTATGATATTGTGCACACCATGTTAGCATGTTTATTTTCTAGACGGTGAAATGTTGATATGTCAATAATGTATTCTTGAAAACGTTTATGAAAGAACGAATGCACAATCTACATATTATATGATTTGAAGCTACAGAGATCTCATGCATTTTTGTGTGTCATATGCATCGGGATACTTCCTCGTCATGATTAGTATGGATGCGTATGTTACGACATTTATGTCTGCCATAATGTTATGATACGATATTCTGTACACCATAATACTATGTGGGCTCCTTTCCCTCTATGGCTCTGGCAGTACGAGTGTGAGCTAGCTGAAAGGCAGGCCCAGGGGTACGTATACACCTACCTAGTGGGTCCATGTGTGCATACTTGGGTCGTGTGCAAAAAAAAAATACTAAACATCCCGTCCATGTGTGCATACTTGGGTCGTGTGCAAAAAAAAAATACTAAACATCCCATTTAGCTCAAACTGAAAAGAAGAGTTTAAGGCAATGAAATAGGGTTTTATGAAATAATATGTCCCAAACATGATTGTATATGATTGCATTTCCTGACCCCAATAATAACGTACTTAGTCTTTCTTAAAATACTCAAGTCACGTGCTACTCTTAATTTTCAAGTAAAGGTAAGACACCTCTGTACATCCGTACAGGAGTGTCGTACTTTTACCCGAGACTAAATCAGACAATATCATGGTGGCAACCATGAGACTAAATTTAGTGTAAATGCACTCATGTTGTTTTTCTTTCCTAGCCCTCCGGTTAGATCAGGGCAATGCTTTATTTTCTAGTTTTATTTAAAACTCACGTTATTTACTTTTCTCCATATTGTTTTAATAACCTATCATGAACGTATAAGTCATAGTGTCGTTATGAAATATTTTAAATAAATTTTTCGAACCTAATAATTATGTCATATATTTGGCTTCACTCTTCAATATTAAATATAAATTCTTCCAATAATTTTTGCATCAATCATTGCATTCCTAAAGCACAATACAAAATCACCCCTTCAATTTATAATCACTCCTCTTGGATTTTTAAATTATACATCCAAGAGAATCATTTTTTTTTTTAATCAAAATGAATATGGTGTGAATTAGTACAAAGAACGTAATCTAAACTTAACTCAATTGATTTAGACATTATTTTATTATATATATATATTCGTTTTTTTTTAATAAATAGTATAATAGTTATTCAAATTTAAAGTCGAAAGTATAGTCCGCTAAATTTTGGAATAAAATATTATATTGCATTAATTTTATATATTGGACCTAATTCAAGATGTATTTCGTCGAAAAGGAGTGGTTCGCACTAGGACGTATGCCAGTCACTGGTTCAACTGAATGAAATACCTTCCTACACCTAATTGATCAAAAATTGCAATGAGTGGCACGAACTCTTTTTTATTTCAAGCGGTGTTATAGGCCGCTAGTTGATATGTAGACGGAGATTTGCATCATGCTTTGTAATGACCCGAATTTTCTACTTAATTTAAGGTCGCTACTGTATACATATCATAAACATGAATGCGGAAATACTTCATTTAAACTTACATAAAACATAACCTTCAGCTTAAACCACAACCGACTTACGTTTTTGAAAATACCTTTTGAAACGACACAACAAAAGACTAAATAAAATAAATAAACATTTAAATTAAAAAAAAACATCCTATTCTAGCCTAAGATTAAGAAAATAAATGCGACTACCCTATGCATGTGCTATGGTCTCGAGTTGCGATGTCGTCGTCAGCCGTACAGGAATGCCTCTGTAATGACCCAAAATTTTCTACTTAATTTAAGGTCGCTACTGTATACGTACCATAAACATTGAATGCTGAAGACTTCATTTAAATTCCATAAAACATAACCTTTATCTTAAAACACACTCATGGACTTACATGTTTCGAAAACATCTTTAAAACGACACAACAAAAGACTAAATAAAATAAATAAGAGTTTCAGTTAAAAACATCCTATTCTAGCCTAAGTCTAAGAAAATAAATATCACTATCCTATGCATGTGTCATGGTCTCGAGTTGCGATGTCATCGTCAGTCGTACAGGAATGCCTTGCCTCAACCTGAAAAATGTAGTAGCACATGGCTTGAGTATTTAAAGAAATACTCCGTAAGTGACCCCACTATTGGGGTTAAATGCAACAATCACATGCAAATGAGATGATGGGACTTATCTTTCAATCTGTCTTCCTACGGTGCTGTTCTAACGGGTAATTTAGACGTGTACCATATACTCTACACACAGCCCATACATGCGAGTATGGGCACACCAGTCAGTTTGCACACCACTGGGCCTCATTCCTTGTCGGGCGAGCATACTCTGGGAGCTCCTTAGGCCGGACACCCACTAGAACTAGTAACCGTCACGGCAGGGCTATGCAAAACATAACGATCGTTTTCCTGCCATTGGATGTACGCGTCCGTACCCTCGTGATGGAATAGGGGTATCCCCCCAAATGCATGAGCACACATAATGCATGAGGTCCCCAATATTTCTACTTTTATCATTAATGAATATAACCCACACTATCATCTTTCATGCTTAACATGTTATTTCTCATTTTTCAGTCTACATATCATACATAATCCTAACGGGGTTACATTTCATTTCATTTATCGTGATATCATGTCATTCATAACATGTTGTATACATACAATTTAGAAAACATAACATAACGCTCCATGCTTTTAACATGTCATTTCATAAGGTGTAATTCATACAACAATTACCTCAATGGTCACACAAAACAATCTAAACATAACACATCGCATCACATCGTATCATAACATATCATGTCGTAAACACTTCGTGGTCATATCGTTCCCTAACTTATCATAGCCTTAACGTTCTTATACCTATCACAGTCATATCGTTACGTGAACATACCTTAATAATATCATCACAGGAACGTATCCTAACGCTATCGTTATATTAATCTATAACAAACCTATCCCTTTCTACCCATATCCTAACCATATTCTTTCATCAATCTCTCTTGTCTATAGCACTCTGGTATGTAACCTAACCTTAACGTTTCATGAACGTCTCTTACTCCTATCATTACATTTCGTTTTGTGCATCCTTCTCGTATCCTATCTCAAACATATCCTTGAACACATCATACTGTAATTAATATCATTCAATCCACATATTATAACATTAACATAATATAAGCATACCGATTCACTGATAATTCACACATATCAGTATATATGGCACGTGCAGAACCACAGACACGTGTCAACATCAAATATAACCATGTCGATAGTAAGGCCACTTACCTGGTTAGCTTAAGTTGTTGTCACGAATATATCTTTAATGGAAGTTCGATTCCGTCCTTTGAAATCCGAGTCAACCTATGTGAGACCATGACATCAATTTCAAGTTTGAACTCTACAAAATTATTTCTCTAATTTACGCTGGTCCATTGTTAACGGTCTTGGAATGTTATATATCTATAAATTATATTTTTATTAAAAATCTTATAATTCCATAGTTACTATTGTATAAAAGAGTAGATCCAACTATTCTGGCCTTTACTACTCTCAGTATTTACCCTCTCTATTTACTATTTACCATTCTCTCTATATTTAGTTGGTCGTTTTTAATTTCCTAGTCTTCATTTTTTTTTTATCTGCCTTTTAATTCTATTTCCAAATCTTTCCTTATCTAACTATTTGCTGTTCACAAATTTTATTGGTCATTCTATTTTTAATCTCTTCATGCTACTGATATAAATTTAATATAATATTACTAATCCGACATGATTTACTGGAATTCGTATAAACGATTGACATCTAGTTTCTAACTCAAAGCTAAACAATTGTAATAATTCAATTAAGATCTAACTATAATTGATTGTGATTTCTAAAAAAAATAGGATAAAAAAAATTAAGATTTAATATATACCTTATTGATCAGATCTATCTCAGATCTATCTTCACGTAAATCTCCTCAGAATCTCAACTAGGTAAATATCGTTCTCTTTTTTCTTTTTTCCTCAAGTAAATCTGACAATTCTTGTTTTTCTGTTTCCTTTTTTAAGTTACTGTTACTTTCTGGCAATTCTTGTTGTTTTTCTGTTTCCTTTTTTAAGTTACTGTTACTTTTCGGGCAATTCTTGTTTTTCTGTTTCTTTTTTAAGTAACTGTTACTTTCTGGCGGCTAAGATGGGTTGAGGAGAGATAATTGTGGGAAGGGACGAGAGGTTAGTGGAGAGTAGTGGGGGAAATATTGTTTATTTATTTAATTATTATTATTTTAACTATCTTTTTTATAATTATTTTTATTTGTTTATTTTTTCATTTATTTTTGGGCTATTACAAGGTTGCGTTAACCTGAAACAGAGGTATCGAGTGGCTTGAGTATTTGAAGAAATACTCAGTGAGTGACCCACTATTGTGGGTTCAATACAAGAACATGCGAATGCAATGATGGGACCTATCATATCAGTCTATTTTTCCTACGGGACTATTCTAATTGGGCACCTTGGATGTGTACCAGATACTCTACACAGAGCGCATACATGCGTGTATGGACTCACTAGTCAGTTCGTGTAAGGACCGGGCTGACTCGATGACTCTAAAATGACCGATAAATTTTTCGCAAAATTAAACCATTAAAATTTAAAACATAATTTACATTATACGAAAATAGTGGGCGCATTAGTAATTTAAAATATAACATAATGGTTAAAATACAAAATAAGGAACGAACACAAAACGTCTTAAAACAATGGGTCAAGGACAACAGGTGAGGTTTATCTATGGCACCTTCTCCAGAGTCCGGTATCGACCTCGACCAGCTCATTATTTCCTGAAAGAAAAATGGAGAATAAGGAATGAGTACAAGACTCAGTAAGTAGCCTACTTGTAGGCTCTTAATCGTGTCCTTGATATGCTAGGGTACCATGTTCTCTCTTATGTTTCTTAATTCGTTCTCCAAGACACTTTCCTTAGGATTTATGGTACTAGACATAAACTTGTCGACTTGTGTCCAAGGCTTCATGCGTTCCAAGCGACACAGTCTTAATACCTACGCTCAAGGCTTCATACGCTCCAAGTAGCCGTAGTCTAAGTCGTAAGCATGATGTACCGCGGGAGGTCTTAGGAGGTTCTTGATTCAAGGCTAGGGTAACTTACTCTCTTCTTGCTCCATCGTGGCCATCGGTCACTCCCCATGATAGACCATAAAGGTCAAGTGATCGATGCATGCATGAACATGGCATAGACCAAAAAGGTCACGTGATCGGTGTGTACATGAACATGGCATCCTGACAATCTTAACATGGTGCAGGGCATCTCATCTAGGTGAGGGGAATGAGGCCAAACATGACATCCTGTAAGAGAAACATGATGCAGGGCATCCCACCTAGAAGAGGAAACAAGGCCTCCTTAGAAAGCACCCCATGGTGGGAGGTATGGGCCACAATTGGACATGCTTAGAGTATTACCTAGCATTCTTGAATTTTGAGTCTTGAGGACTTTGGTCCCTTATGTTTGAGTGATACCTAGCATTCTTCTTGTCTTGGTAGTTGTATAGCTTGTTATTGATTCTTAATCTTGTAAGTTTCTAAGGTTCTTATTTTCTTGAGGCGTAAGTTGTTATATACATTCGTGATCATATGAACCCATCGTAATAACTAGCATGAGTTATTCCATCTTGGTTTAGGTTCCAAACTTGCTCCAACCACCTTGTAATCTTGAACTTATTCTCAAGTCATATAGAGTAGGCCTTAAAGAGAATAGTTGGTAAGTTGGAGCATCTCTAAACCTTGAGCTAGGATATGACTACTTGTTTCGTTTTCAGGAACTAAGCCTTAGAGGTTGTTATGTCATGTCTTGTGTTCCCTCAAAACTCTTTCAAAGTAACCCTTAGTTTTCTCCGCATGAGTGCATAGGTGGCTTTATCATAATCGTGGCATTCTATTGAAAATTCGTGATGCAGGGCATCTCATTTAGGTGAGGGAGATAATAAGTTCATCGTGGCATCATGCTCATGGTACATATAGCAGGGCATCTCACCTAAAGAGGAATAGGGGTCTCGTGGTACACTTTGTGATTGGAGATAACGGTTACTCCGGGCATGGATCGTAGCAACCTTTTAAGCATGTCATTTGCATTAACCTAGGTGTTTCTATGCATTCTTGGGGATCCTAGGTTTATGCATAATGTCTTGGGTCAAGCTTGGGAACATACAAGTTCTTCTTAGGAATAGTCCCGACGTGGTCTTGTGCACGTAGAGTCTCATTAGAAACCAAGGGTACTTGTGGAGAATCTCTTATTTAGTGGATACCTCTTTCGTCATCCTAGGAGGCAAAGTTGCATGGTTCGTGATATACGTTTTCCCCATATCTTGGTTTCGCTACCTAACGTTTTCCAATGACTCCCAAACTTCATTTCCTTATACAACCTCTTAAGATAAGGATTCATACAACATTTAATAATGTTGGAAGGTCATTTACGGCTTAACCCATAGGTAGTCTTCCGTACGGGCATTATGGTCATTTTACCCCTAATTCTTGGTTTTGCTCCTTAACGAGTTACAATGGTTTTCAAACTTCATTACCTAATCAAGCATCATAAATAAGATTTACTGTAGAGTTTCATAGCATTTGGAAGTCATCTTGGTCATGAACCGTAGGTAGATATCCTTAGGGGCATTATGGTCATTTCTTCCCGTTTCTTGGTTTACCTACTTATCCTTATCCAATGACCGCAAAATTTCATACATAACCTTATAATGATATATTACGCTCAACAATAAAATTTTATAGACACCAGAGCTCATTTAGTGGGTTATCTTAATGTTCCTTAAATCTCGAGTAATTTGGTCGGTTTAAAGCCTTAACTCACGGTTCTTTGGATTTTTCTTTCATATATCCTTGTGTCATACTTCGTTTTAGGGTTCATATGAAAATCCAAGCGATTCCTACAAGTATTTCTTAAGAAAAATCCAATGTGGCTACTTACCTCATCGTCGACGTTCGGGACCTCCATTCTTGAGCTTCCGGTATCCAAATTACTTCCAATTTCCTTCCACAGACTCCTTATTGTGTCTAGTTTCTTTTTGTTTACCGTAGCCTAATATATTCGCCTCCAAAGTTCGTCCAAAATCATTTTTCTCGCCGGAGTTAAAATAGGGGATTCATCATTGGGCAACCAATTTTGGGGGTTTTCAAGGCCCGATTTCTCCATGGAACCTCTTCCATATCCTTTCCTCAAGCTACATGAATTAGTTTGGAGGACATTCTTTGAGTGTGGGACCTTAATTTTGAGAGATCGTTCTCGATATGCAACTTTCCGAAACGTCGGATTTTGGATCTCTTGGGTAACTTGTTCTACGACGTTCCGACTCTCGATTCCTTCATCAAAATTACTCAAATCCTTCCGCTGAAGCTAAAGAAATCCTTAATTTGAAGGAAAATGGACCGTTGATAGGATTTCGTCACTTATCCCCAACTTAAGCCCGAAATCGATTTCCTTCGATTGGGCACGCTCCCGAGGTTATTTCTCTTCATGGTCTTCAACGGAAACACTCCGTGGTGGTGCAAAAACTTATTGGGATCGTTCTTGCTCGGCGAATCGTCGTGTATCCCCGAATTGCATTTTCAAGCTTTCCTTTAAGTTCTTCAATGGGGGATTGAGTTGGGGAAATGGTGTCTGGCACTTTCAGCACTTCATTCCTTCATAGAACTTGTGGGTAATCTTGCTTAGAAACTATAGGAATACGTTTCGGGAGAAATGGTGGAGAATTGCTCTCGAATTTGGAAGAAATCAGAGAGTAGAAGAACCACAATCTAAACGCTCATAATTCTTGAATGGGCTCTCAACCTTGCTCGATTCTTGTTCCATATTGTTGCCCGAACTTCAGACTTTATAGGAGAAGCTTAAACCGACATTGAGAGCTCCAGAATCATCGTGAATTGGCAGTTTAGATTTTATGGAATATCCGCCGGAAATATCTACTCAGATCAGAGCCTCATCGACTTTGGTTTTGAATACCAGCCATTGGATGTGATGATCTGTCCGTCTTCTAGATCATATCCAATTTTGGAGGAGATCCAACGGCTGAGATACAAGGTTTGAATAATTTTGCTCAGATGGTCACGGTAGATGCTCTAATTATGATTAGAGGGGCATTTTCGTGATTATCCATCCTTCTAGGAGTATTTTGGTAATTTTCCACTTTTCGAATATTTTATTATTATTTTCTTCGAAAACTCTATAATTTTTCTAAATATTTTTCATCCCTTGTTGGTCATTTTTCTTTTCTTCCGCACATATTGCATCACAATATATCATATCATAAACAATTCAATTTATCACATATCTCATACCATAACATATTTCATATCATATGACAACATATATATATATATATATATATATATATATATATATATATATATATCCGTCATACACATATCGTATCATAATCGTATCATAGCGTAAACACTTCGTGGTCATATCGTTCCCTTACTTATCATAGCCTTAACGTCTTATATCTATCACAGTCATGTCGTTACATGAACGTACCTTAGTCATATCATCACATGAACGTATCCTAACGCTATTGTTCTATCAATCTATCACAAACCTATCCCTGTCTACCCATATCCCTCACTACACATAACCTAACCATATTCTTTTATCAATCTCTCACATCCATAGCACTTCGGTATGTAACCTAACCTTAACGTTTCATGAACGTATCTTACTCCTATCGTCACATTTCGTCTTGTGCATCCTTATCGTATCCTATCTCAAACATATCATTGAACACATCGTACCGTAATTCACATATTATAACATATACATAACATATGATAAGCATATCAATCCACAAACAACTCACACATATCAATATATATGACACGTGCCGAACCACGAGGCACGTGTCAACATCAAATATAACTATGCCGATAGTAAGACCACTTACTTGATTAGCTTAGGTTGATGTCCAGAAGTTATCATTAATGAAAGTTCGATTCTGTCCTTTGAAATCCAAGCCAACCTAGGTGAGCCCATGACATCAGTTTCAAGTTTGAACTCTATAAAATTATTTTTCTAATTTACATTGGTCCATTGTTAAAAGTTTTGAAATGTTATATATCTATAATTATGTTTTTATTAAAAATCTTATTTTATATGGTTTCTGTTGTATAAAAAAGTTGATAGAGTTATTTAAGTCATTCTGTGCTTTCCTATCCTCTATATTTACTTTTCTTATTTGTTTTTCTTTATCTGTATTTACTATGTGGCCTTTTGCTTTTCTGGTTTTTCTCTTTATCTATATTTACTCCCTTTTGATTTTGTTCACAAATTTTTTTTGCCATTTTATTTTTAATCTATTTATTTGTCTACTGATATAAATTTATTGATCTAAATTATTAATCTAA